>NC_064879.1:1390829-1463329 GCF_943734665.1 Anopheles aquasalis
TTTTTGCTTCTGCTCTGCCTCCTTCCTATTTGTTTGCTTTTTGATTTTCCTTTTTCCCAGCATTTTACCCCCGATTCCTGGCCTCAAGGGGGGGGAAGGGGGTGAAGGCAGAGGTGGTTGGGGATGGGGATGAGAGTGGAACGCCTCTGCCGTTGCTGTGTATGTGCCGAGATTGCTAATCTGGAGATTTTTAATTACAATGTTAATCCTTTTCACGAGGGCGTGTATGTGTGTATGTCGGTGGCGGGTGTTTTCGGTGTGTGTGTGTGTGTGTGTGTGTGTGTATGTGTGTCGGGAGCAAAGTTAAACGGCTGGCAAACGCCCGGTAAACGACTGGAGCGGGGGTTGGAGGGTTGGTTTTTGCCTAGCGGGCGTTATGTGGTGGTGGACCCCCCCCCCCCCCCCCGCCGGGGCTGTGTGGACGCGAAAACCTCATTTTTCATTCCCTCAGAATCTCATCTCAATGCTGGTGTGGCTGGTGGGTGGGGGCTCCTCTACCTCCCCCTCTACACATACACGCGCTCGCCCATACACAGATATGTGTCCAGCCCTATTTGATTCAATTTTTCCCGTAAATTCGTTGTCAACTTCGATTACAGCCCGGCCGGCCAGCCATTAGGCGGTGGACAGGTGGACGGGGGCTGTAGCTGATAAACACACGGCTCGAGGGACTAGTGAGAGCATGTGCGAGAGAGAGAGTGAGAGAGAGTGGGCGAGCTGACGCAACCGTGAAAACGGTGCCCGCATTCGAGCAGAATCGAGCGGAAGGACATTAATCCAGAACCTGAGGACCTGGACCATACCACAACGTCAAACGGGGGCGTCCGAGTCCTTAATTTATTTCCCAGCCAGCGGGCCTGTGCGACTGCTGCTGCTGGTGCTGCTGCTGCTGCTGCTACCGACTTTTACACACCGACTCCTACATACAACCGACTGATGCTGCTGGAGCCCCGCTGGCCATTCGCCATTTGGATCAAGTGCATTTAAATTTTAAATGACCGAAGCGGATGACTTCGTTCGGAACGGGGGAACGGGGGGAACGGGGGGAACGGGGGCGGTGTTAGGTTGGTTCCGGTTGGCTACCGTTGTCCCCAACAAGCCCCGATCCCTTCACTCCGGTAGGTGCATTTGTTGTTTTTTTTTTGTTTTTGGGGCCCCCCCTATCGGTTCCTTCTTCCGCTGGGCTTACGTCATCATGGTTTATGCTTGCGGCTAATGATAACCGGCGGCCACTGCGGAAGCTGCGGATGTTCGAACCACTTGTCCGGTGAACCGGGTTCGACCACGGTTTGTCGGATCGATCGGAACTATTAACGCCTCCATTACTCCATTACCGTGCACACAAATAGGGCACGCAATTAATAGGTACTAGTACTCGTATGTTTGTTTTTCTTTTTGGTAACTGCCGCCTAAAAGAAATATCTTGAATTTCATGCTTTTAGTAGCAGGTTGTTAGCACGGTTATTGATAACCATGAACAAATTTACGCTAAAATAATGATAAGTGTTGGAGATATACAGTGCGCTACTAAAATCGAATTCTTCGTTTTTTGATATTTCGAAATTTGACGAGCAAAGAGCTTGCAGAAAATTTGCTTTGCGGATAGGTAAAGAATGATGCAGAAAACCTTTTTTAAATTTCGCTAAGTTAAATAAAAATGTTTATAAATGGTAAAAAAACTTCCAGGATGGTCAGGAATAATGTGGCGACATATAAAAAATTTGGTGTTGGAAAACCGTCGATTAACAACTAGAGACCTTGCTGATGGCATATTCAGATAATTCTTCAATTACATTTTGGAAAATATTTTGGGCATCAAATGCGTCACAGCTCGACTATTTCCGTTGGTAGCTGGCGACTGGCGTTGGTTTTCCATGACTCCATCGCCAAAAACTCCACTCATATCGTTCCGCAACCACCGTATTCGCTTGAAAGCTCAAAAAACTCCTTCGGCGACATCTCCGTTTTGAAACGATAGAGCCGATTCAGGTCGCCGCGAAGAAGAAGAAGCTGAAGGCCATCCCTAAATTCGAAAAAATTTCACGTGTTTCCAAAACTGGAAAACCCATGGCACCATTGTATCGAGGGGGGGGGGGGGATCACTTTGAAGGTGATGAAATTGATTTGGAGGAATAAAACAGGAAACTTTCAAAATAAATCGAATGTTACCTTTATTTTTTGGACACAGTAGTACATGGGCTCTATGACGACTCAAAACCAACAATATCGCATAAAAACTACTGGACCGATTTTGAACGGATTATAATTGAAAAATTGATACTTTGGCAAATGAAATGATTTTTAGCGTGAAACCCGGTTTGATCAGTGATCAATCCGTCACCATCAACAACCAGTGTGTTTACTTTTTCAACTTCAAATGCTTCAAATTTATAGTGAACGTTCCATTGCATTCCATTTCTTTTCTGACTTATTATGACATTTGTTAAGCATATTCAGCATATTCGCCAAGCCATTAAAAAAATGTTCAAAAAAAACATTGTTTGTCGCATGTAACGAAAAAATCTATAGTTGATCGTTTAATGAGCCAGTAACCAATAGCTACATGTGGAAAGAAATCGAAAGCAACCGAAAACGGAAACCGCAAAACGATCTGTGAAAGAGGTTTCTTTGAATTCTGTGATTTGTTTGTGGCGAATGGATTTATTTTGAGCGAATCTCTAACATGGTAAAAAGCATGGTGGTTGAGTCCAGTTCAGGTTGAAAACTGCTGTGTGTTCGGAGCACGGAGCACGAGACCAACGAAACACTCCTGAATGCCATTCGATCGAATGCCGAAACACCTTACCCGATTTGTTAACACTCGATACTCCTGTTATAATAATTTTTCGTTTTCCAGAAATGATTTTATGTCTTTATGGCTCTGTATAGATAAACCGAGTAGAGAATACTTTTTATGCACCGGTAATTTTGTCAACTTTCTGGTAGAAAATGGGTATAGCAGAAATGCCGGTATATCTAGTGTTAAAAATAGCCACAGCAGCAGCAGCAGCAGCAGCAACACCGTCAGCCAAGCACCAGCGGGTCCACCGGCTCCTCTCTCCTTCCTCTATCAGCGGAACCTAACCACGATCCTGGCACGCGTTCTGTTCCACCCAATCCAATTGAACAGCGTTCATCTGTCCGCCCCGGAGCCAGCCCTGAGGGGAGGGAGAGAGAGAGAGAGCACAAGGTGGAAGAGGTCTTTTTCGATTTCCACCCCCCCCCCCCCCCTCCACCCCTCCAGCTCCCCGAACGGAACGGAAATAGACGATATTACGGTTCGCGGTTAAGAAAAGGTAAGAATATTAGTATGTTTATGTGCCTACCTCAGCCACCCCGTTTTGTTGGTAGGAACGTAGGGTGGGGGTGTTGTACCGGTAGTATACGCGAAACATAAACCAGAGCATTCAAGGCGGCACAACCTCTCTCTCTCTCTCTCTCTGTCTCTGTTGCTCCCTCCCGATCCGAATGATGAAGTGTCGATATGGGAAAAATCGCAAAAGGAAATTACCCCGCCACCACCCCGGGCCAAACGGGTGGGGGGATGGGCGCGCGGCATCGCGATTTAATGTTTTCCAGATAACGCAGAAAATGCGCTGGGCGACAGGACGCGACGGGCGCGAACTAATGGTGTGCCACCTCATCATCATCATCATCATCAGTAGCAGCACCAGCACAAGCAGCATCCTTCTACGCTGCGTTCCTCCTCTTTCTTTGCTACATTTACTTTTTTTATGTTTTCATTTTCTTTGCTCTCCCATTAGCTACAGAGCAGCAGATCAGCAGATAACGTCGCGGTGCCTGCTACTGTTGCTGCTGCTGCTGCTGCTGCTGATGACTGCCCGTCTGTCTGTCTGTCTGCCTTGTGTCACAGCTTTTCGCTTTCGCTTTTCCACGTTTGCCGGATGTTTTCGTTTTTCTTCTTCTTTCTTTCTCTGCGTCTTCATTGCACTCGCACCATTACCACCTTCTTAACGACACCCACCGGCACTCCAATCCCTTTCCCTCCACCCAGGATTCCTTGTGTACACCCCATTTTCACTACCGACCCCATCCCTCCACGGTACCAAAAAAAAAAAGAGAGTGGGGGGGGGCTGCATACACCCCATCAGGAGTCAACATTTTAATCCACCCGGGGGCGGCGTGTTGCCTCTTTAAAGTCAAGTTTTTTTTTTAATATGTTTTTTCTCGGGCGAGTGTTTCGTTTGTTGTTACGCTACCGCCATTACGGCACCACCAACACCACCCCCCGGGTCACTAATATACCGCAGCGCGGTACAGTGGCGTTTTGTTGGGGGTTGATTATTTATTGATTATAACATTAACATATTTTCAACCCCTCGCGGCATGCGCGGCAGGGGATGTTGCAGCAGCAGCAGCAGCAGCAAAAAAAACCTCAAAGATAAACCAACAAGAAAAGCAAACCACCCCCACCCGCAACCCTTGTTTGTGGTGGTATTGCGTGCGTGCGTGCGAGCGTGCGTGTTTGCTCGATGATCATTATTTTGAAATTTAATCGATTAAATCATTATCTAAACGGGGAGCCTGGGATCTGGTTATTTTTAAACATATCACCCCGCCCCCTCATCCCTAACAGCCTCCCTTTCTCTCTCTCTCTCCCCTTCCCCTTCCCTTTCTCAACCATTCCGTCAACGTCCTTTCGGCATGTGAAACGGTACCGGGACACACACATTCGGGGCTCCATTTGCTGTGGATGTCCTTGCGGTTTTGCTGCCGCTAAGGGTGGCTGCTCGTTTGCTCGTTGCGTTTGCGAGCATCCTATTTCAACCCCCGTTTTCCTCGTCCGGTTTTTTGAAAAGGCAAGGCACCGGGCGCCGGCAGGTCGGATGGTGAGGGTGAAGTGGGTTTTGTAAGCGGAACCGACTTCTGAAAAACGAGTCACCAGGAACGGAGGACGCTAGAGCCCGAGCCCGAGCCCGAGCCCGAGATTCGTTCACCCGTTCGCCTGGAATGTAAGCACACACAAGTGTGCTACACCATGGCATCAAGGGGGATGGGGTGGAAGGGGAGGGGTATCTGTAGCAGCAGCTAGGCCTGTTTACGCTCCTTCCTGCAACGCACCGAGCGGCTTTCAGCAATCAAAGGGGTGGTTGCTGCTGCTGCTGCTGCGAATGTTTTCACTCCATTTAAGCTCTCTTCATCCGCACCCGCATCAGCCTCAACCCTCTCTCACTCCCTCTTCTCGCCATCCCCTAATCTAACCCATGCCCAACCCGCCCCAAAATGGGGACCGTTTGCGTCATCTTTCGTTACGGTCGGCCTACCGGTCGGTTGGTTCCGGTGTCCTCGCCCCCCCCCCCCCCCCTCCCGGAAACCCTCGAAACTTCAAACTCATTAAGGACGCACCCTGTCTGGCGCAAGCCGGTGCCGAGGAGCTGGGATTAAAGGGAACTGCACCCACGTCACGCCATGTGCCACTGTGTGCGTGTTTACTGGCGGAACAAAGTCGTCAAAGCGTGGCACAAGCCTGCTGCACAGCTGCAGCCGGTTAGCCGGGCTAAGTAAGTTGAAGGTTTTCACTTTGAAATTATTGAATTATGAACGTGCGACTGAGCACCTCAGCATGATGCTGCTGCATGATGATCGTGCTGATGATGGTGACGGTGGTGAGACGAGGGGCTCACTTGAAGCTGCAGCATCCAGGATGCAGCAATGGCCCATCGAGTGCAACGAGCGAACCCCAAAGACCAAACGGGGTAGGGGATGATGAGGGTGCACATGATGGCGCCTTGCCAAGTTCTTCTTGCAGGGTCCCTTGTCGGTTAGTTGGTATCCTTATCCGTCAAGCACCACCCCCCACCGGCGGGCCCAAACCGAGTGTTGGCCAAACACCGCCATGAAAACACGTTTCACGCTCGATTAGCGCCCAATGGCGATGACCGGCCAGCCAGTCAGCCAGCTATAGCTCAGACCTGGTCGGCAAGAGGGAGGATGTGGTGGAAATTCGTTCCCGGTCGGTGTTTAACTAACTTCACCCCCCGTTCCACGGCTCAATTTGCTGTAGGCTCCTGAAGCCGAAGCTAATTTGTGGGGCACGGAAATGACATCAAAGACGCGCAAACCCCTGCCCACCCCAGCGACAGGGTACGAGACTGAGCCGACACTGCAGCACAAGTACACCAACCTAAATTAGTGCATAAGTGTGGTGTGCTGATTTGGTTGACGGTCTGCATCACGCCACGCCGGCCACGGAGATGCAGATCCACCGCCACCATTTTTATTTTTTCCGCTATTTGCTGTTTTGCTTCGCGAGAAACGCCGCTAAAACACAAATACAGAAACAAACAAACAAACAAACAAACGACGGTGAAAATGAAACCGCGCGCCAGTGGTTGCGGAAATCAAGGGTTGTTTTGGGGAAATGTCTCCATCCCCAGTGAAGGTGTTAGTGAGCAGAGGCAACGGAGCCCAGCACTACTTGTCCGCGCCATCCGCGAACGCGTAAAGTGCGTGAAAAGAGCGCTTTTTCCTTCAATTACGTTAACTGCTTTTTCGTATCCTTCTTTTTCTTCTTCTTCTTCTTCTTCTTCTTCTTCTTCTTCTTCTTCTTCTTCTGATCCTTCGTCTGCTTTGTTTTGTTGTTTTTTTTGTTATGCTACGTTTTCTTCTCATCCATTAGTTCCATCCGGTTCCAGGACCAGCTGCCGCCCCTCTTTCTCTCTCTCTCTCTCTCTCTCTCTCTCTCTCTCTCTCTCTCTCGGTGTGTTTATGTGTGTGGACTTCGATTGTTACGTTTTCTGTTCCATTTCTATGGGAATATTGTGATGTAGTTGCTTTGCTGTTTGCTTTCTGCCTTTCTGCCTCTGCCTTTGTTTTGCACGTTGCTGCTGTTGCACTGTTTCAACAACGACGCAAACACCCACCAACACCACCACCACCACCAATGAGCAAAAATTCCATCCACAGCGCACCCACATTTCCGCTGCAACAACCGATTGACCGAGGGTTTCCATCCTTTTGCCTTCCACCTTTCCATCCATGGCTCAGTGTTTCCATCTTCTTGCCATTACCGCAATTCCTTTACGCGATGTATTTTCTTTTTTGTTTTGTTTTTTTTTCCTCGTTGTTTTTGTTGTGCCGCTGCCGCATTGTTTCGTTTTCGTTTTCTCTTTTGCTTTTTCCTCTTTTTTCCTCGCAACAAGATTGGCGAGAAAAGTCGAGGGAAAACCTGGCAAACAACGGATCTTGCCCACGGGCGGGCAAACGCTGTGCCGCCTCTGTGCTTAATGCCACGCGATATAACCGGTTACCGGACCGGTGGTGTTCCGCGTGTTAAGGTTTCCGTCGTGCGCGCGAATCGTCGCTGCTCGCCCGGTAAATTAACCCTTCCAGCCAGCTCAACTGCCAACTCCTTCCCGCGCTCGGCGCCCACGTTACGCTTCTTTGCATCCCACGCAAAGCGCCACTAAAAAGGAATCGAGCGAACCCCCGTTTTAACCGGTTTGAAAGACGAACCGGCCTGCCCACGAATGCGCCTTAAAAATGCCGTCGGAGGCGGAGGCAAAGTTTTTCCACTTCAACTTCATTCCAACTCCACTTAGGGTTGGCTCCTTGCCCTCCCACCCGCCACGAAGGGACGACGCTCGACGCTCGAGCGAATCGAGGAAATGCTGCGCGCCACTTGTCTGGCTTGCTTGCTCTCGAGCTGGTCAATGTGCCGTGGCCGTTGCGGGTGTTGAGCAAACTTTATCTCGCTAGGAAATTGTGTGCTGCTGCTGTTACGTTTGTTGATAGCGCAAAATGGTATGTTTTACAAAAATATTTGTTTGTTTTCCTCCACCCCACCTACTTCGCAATATGATGGAATGTTTTGCTGCAAACACAACTTTCTATGTACAGGCGCGCGCGCGTGTGTGTTTGAGTGAACCGGGGGAAACTTTTGCTTCGACAGCAATTGAAATTTGAAAAAAAAAAAACAAAACAAAAAAAAACCACTCAACCGTGTGTTGCCATTGCCAGGATATCGAGCAGGTTCGATGAAAGCTGCAGCGCGTGGTTCGCTAGATGCGCCAATTGATTTGGAGTTTCCGCTTTCCCCTTCTTCTTTTTCTTCTTCTTATTTTGTTTCCTCTCCCTACACTATGTTCCATAATGATAGCCTCATCCTGTTTATTCGATCTCGCTGTCGAATAAAGCGTCCCAAAAATAATCAAAAATACTGCAAATGTTCCTTTTGTTGTTTAAAGACGTATGCCGTTTGAATTTTGAAAAAATAATAAAAATTGTGGATTTGGGAGCCAAAAACCAAAAATGAGGTCTTTCAAAATGATAGCCTCACGCTACATAAAAATCAAATTCAACCGGAAAACAGTTCGTTAGGCTATTCATTCTATTTTATTTACAATCAGTAACTCCTCCTTTACTATTAATTGCCTGGAAATGCGGGATGGCATGCTTACAGCGAGCATGAAAAATGTTGCAGTGCGCAAAGATCGCCATGCACTCTTATTAGCTACTCCCAGCTGCTCTATGGTGTCAAATTGCCCACCATTCCCGTAAACATCACTATCTAACATCCGCCAAACATTCTCCATCGGATTTAAATCCGAAGGAATCACTGGCCAGGACATTTCATTAATGTTTGTATACTTTAAGTAGGCAAGTGTCGCCGTGGCGGTGTTATCTTACTGAAAAAAATATTTTTTCACCATGGTTTTGCCAAATGGCTGATCATTTTTGGATTTTTGGCTCCAAAATCCACAATTTTTGATATTTTTTCAAAATTCAAACGGCATTCGTCTTTAAGCGATAAAAGGAACATTTACAGTATTTTAAATTATTTTTGGGACGCTTTATTCGACAGCGAGATCGAAAAAACAGGGTGAGGCTATCATTATACAACATAGTGTATGTGTGCGTTCTGAACGTTCCGAATCTCGAGTCGGAGGCCGAAAAGAGCATATTGTGGCGCAGGTTGCATCCCCCGCACCGCCTGAACCACAGAAAATGGGGTAAGCGACCGCTGATTGATCGTGCTCTTGCACTCGCTACCGGGGCTACATTGTATCGCTTGCGGTGGCTTACGCCTTTTGTCAAATCAAATCGAAACTCGAAGCCCAAAAGCGGCCGCGGCTAGTGCGAGAAGGGATGAACTAGGTTTGCAACCCCTACGGCAACCCAGCAATTAGTGCGTACCCGCACGCTCCCTCGCACGCAAAACAGTGAAAAGGCCTCCGCACACCCTAGACTTCTTCTTTTGCATTGCTAATGTGTGTTCCGACGATGACACGCATGCCAAGGGGATGTAAAAGGGGATGCAAAGGGGAACCGTCTTACTTCCGTCTCGAGGGCACCCTTGAGCATCTCGTGCTGCGAACGGGAGGAATACAGAAGAGACAGGTGCTACTAAGAAACCAGGGTCCCATTTCCTAGACCGTTTCCGCTTCAGCAGCAGCAGTAGCAGCAACCCGCACGAGGGTGGGGGTGGAAAATCTTTAAACTGATTGCCCGTGGTATGCAGTACACCCAGCGTGGCAAAGGACATCCCGGCGGCAAAGCTGGCGGTCAGCGTTCCCAGTCGCGTAGAACGGAACGCAGCACAAACTAATAACGGAAGGGCGCGACGACGACGACGACGACGACGACGACGAACGGCGAATGAATAAAATATTTTGTTTGAATCCGACTCCATCCGGCGTACAAAGGGGGAGGGGTGCGGACGGTGTGACACCACTGGGATAGCTGGATCCCCGGTCGTCAGCCAAGTAGCCCGGGGCATGACGGTGAATGGAAATGAAAAAAAAAGGAAGAGAGTATCGAAAAGGAAGCCGAGAGCTGGATGACCACCGATGACGACACGAAAATGCGATAGACGATTTGGACGGATGACCGGATGTCCTTTCGCACAAAAGGCATGTTGGGTTGGGTGGGAGGAGGGTTGGGGGGAATGCATATGGAATACTCCGGGACCTTCAGGTACGCTCCGGGCCCCGGGACGAAATTGAGGATTGTTAATATTTAATTTTATTGCCGGAGATTCCGAGGCGGTCGGCCGTCACCGAGGCAATAAACATACCAGGTAATATTCTGGGCACCAACTCCTCCCACCGCCGGGTGGTGGGAGGGGTTGGGTTCTCGCACTGATTTCCCAGAGCGACACCAAAAAGCAAAGCGGACCGTTTCGGGGTCTTGAATTGATTTCTCGTTCTCGCTACACACATACACGGGGACACATTGGCGTCCTTGGAACCTTGGCAACCGGGGCAAGCAGCCAGCCTGAAGCGGGAGCTCGAGACGAGAAGAAGAAGAAGAAGAAGAAGAAGAAGGTTCTGTCCTGTGCTTAAGATGTTTTCTCGCAATCCCTTCCAGGCAGTCCGCACCTCTCCCTCCCCCCCCCCCCCCCCCCCCACCCTACCCCCTCGAGGGCCTTCTCAAGAGCTCAAGATTCGTTGCGTGCGCGGTCGTGTGAGGTCTCCTTGAAAAAGGGAAGCGTAGCAACCGACCCTGACCAAACCAGACCAGGCGCCTAACGTCCCGAATACTTGAGCACCTGGTTACAAGCCGCCGGCCTCCCCACCCCCCCCCCCCCCCCCACCGTCCCTTTGTTTGTCACCAGTTGCCCCGATCGGTCGTCGAACTTGCGTGGCGCGTGTCTCGAACACTCCACGAACACTCCACGAATCTCTCGAATCCCAATCGACTCCGGAATGGCCATTCGCAGGTAAAGTTTTTTAATTAAAGTCGTAAAGCTACGCGCGGCTCTGACTGCGTGTCTATGTGTCTATGTGTATGCGTGATAGGAGCAGTTGGCTGCACTAGCAGCTGCAATCGAACGTCGGTGTCGTGAGTGGAGACCAGGCTCAAAAACTTAAGATGCTTGTGCCCGCTGATCGCGTTAGTTCGATTAGATTCCAATCGAGGTAATGAAATCGAAGCAAAACTGACAAAGATATTGATTTTTCCAAAATCCACACTTCATACATCGCTCGATGCAGCTCACTGCTTCGGCGTGCATCGTGTTGAGCCCAGAAACCAACGTCAAAATTCAAATCGGTGCCAGCGTCTTGTCTCGCAAACAAGACTGCTTTACAACTGGTGAAAAAAGTCAGAATTAAGTGTACGATTTTATGAATGAAATATCAATGGCAACTATGACGCAAATAAAAAACTGGGTACCAACAACACGACTTATTAGGAACATTTGCTATTTGGGGAAGGTTTACATCCTCACTTGTTATGTCGTTTTAAAGTATGACTAAATACCTTAAAAATACAATCAGTCACTGCTCACAATATTGACTACAACATAGTTTTTTCATCAGTTGAAAATGCCAAGTTTGCAAAGGGCAAAAAAACAGTAAAACAGCATCACTTAGTTCAACTTCAAAAATTCTGCAAAAACAAAATGGAAAAACGAATATTCCAGATAGACTCGACTCGGGACTGGACATGGATAAACTTATAATCTACGACACGACTATTGATTTGCATATTTCAGATGATCCAACACGCGACTACAATGGGCGCGCCTGGAAAAAAAAAAGTTCATTCTACAAGTACAAGTAAAAGGTACAAGTACAGTACTGGGTACTGGGAAGCTTTTTAACTAATCTTCCCGCAAAATTACAGCCAAATCTTATCTTGAAAACGCTTAGCTTAATATGACATTAACTTGCAAACAATAAAATTGAATCGTTTCGCTCAAAAATGAGCCATTATTTCTTTACTCGAATTTACAAAAAACTCGAAATGCGCAAAAAAAGCGCACCGTGTATTTGTGTATAACTGTACGCGTGGTTGTGTATGCTCGGTCGTTGCAGGACGTAGCGCATTCAACCATATTGCACCACCTGAGCGCAAAAAGAACGAGCTGATCCAGCTGTTGAGTTGCGTCCCAGGTCTTACCTGCCATTCGAGATGCCAACACGCATCTACCTACACAAGAGAACGACTGTTACGGTCGCTGCTACTACTGCTGCTGCTGCTGCTGCTGCGATACACTCGAGCACCTCGATTTGCGCAAATATTGACTCAAAACATGTCGTATCATGGAATCCCCTTCGGTAGCCAGGTTCGGGCAGGCAGGACACAGTGGTACGTGCGCGCTCCAACACTGTTTCAATGAGACCAAATTGTATTTGTAAACACCGGAACCGAACCCGGGGGCCGCAGCTTGCCGGCTGCGGAAGCGATTTCATCACTTCAACCCGAATGCCTCAAACAGTCTGTCTCCCTGGGCTGCTCTGCTGGCTATCCTGGGGCGGTGGTTGCGTGGTCTCTGGCAGGCAAGCACGCTCGTATCTCTTTCGCGCTCTCTCTTTCAGGCCAACACATACAGACACGTGAACAGGGACACGAAAGGTGCGGCAATCGATTATCATTAATTATCGGAACTAAATCGCACGGATGCGCTCCGGCACACTCTCAACTGGGTGGCCCGGGGGTGCGGGGAGGGATGACCATCCCCTGGCAATGGTGCGCTTTCGAACCGGAATTTATGGGTTTACCAACGACGACGACGACGACGACGAACGGTGATGCAGATGCACTTCGCACCGGCACTGGCCTCGGTACCAGCTATCAGCAACCAGCCACTCACGTGGTAGCCGGTAGACCGCAGCACACCCCTGTCGGTCGGTCCGGCCTCGGAGTCCCAATGCATGAGCGGGCACGATTTGTGAATCCCTGGGTCGAACTCGAACACCGGTTTCGCCTGGCAGGCTGGCAGGCTGGCTGGCAACACTATCTCTCTCTCTCTCGGACCAAACCCACCCCCACCCCCCCCCCCCCGAAAAGCCCTAACAGACACACACAAACAGGGTGCCGGTCCAGGGGGGGCACCTTTTTGCCGGATCGTCCCGGTCCCGGTTAGAAGGTGGAAATTTATCGCCGTAATTAGTGTAATTTATGTTGTGTGCTTAAACAGGTTAACCTGCTCTACCTGCTCTCTCTCTCTCTCTCTCTCTCTCTCTCTCTCTCTCTCTCTCTCTCTCTTTTCCTCGCTCTTTATCTCTCCTTCTCTTGCTCTCTCAATAGATCTACTTGGGGCTGCTGTAGACCGGGAGACAACGATTTAGGATGACCCTTTGCTGCTGCTGCTGCTGCTCCTATCCGGCTTACCGATGATACCGATGATGGTGTAAGGGGATGGATAGGGAGGGAAGCTGGAATGTCTAAATTCCGAATACCAACTCCTTTTCCCGTATCTCGCCACACTCTCTGCCGTTCCGGGTATGTGTTTTTGTGATCCAGGTGACATTGGCTCGCCCGCACGCTCGAGCGCTCGGTCGGAGGGGCGATTCGGTATATGGGGCTGGGGGGGGCTGTGCATTCCAGTGCATTCCTGGTGAGCCAACCCACCCCGTTGCCCTTATGCGCTGTGATTTAATTACGTGCCAGCCGCTCGGTAAGTACACAAGATAGTAACACGCGCACACGCACAGCGCACACACACATACAATGGCACGATGGGCATTCCATCCCCTTGTCAACCCTTTTTTGGGGCCATTTGGCTGCAACCGAAAGGCCGAACCGAATTCATCTACCCAGAAGGGGTGGGTTGGAGGGAAGGTGGTAGAGAGGGGGGGGGGAGAGATTCCCTCTTTCACCCCCCCCCCCCCCCCCCCGCCGCCTCTGGGGGGGGGGGGGGCTAATTTCGGGGCGAGTTTTCCGCGGAATCTCGCTTTTCATCCCCCCCGCAAAAACAACCCGAACCCCTAAACGCTGATCGACGGGGATTGAAGGTGGCCGCACCTACCGAGAGCTCGCCCACACATACACACCAAAAGAACTTGGACACTCGGCGAAGGACATCTTTCCGTGGCTGGGTTCGCTCGCGAAGGGAGAATAAGGAAGACGCGTGCGTGCGTACATGTGTGTGCTTGAGGGTGGGATTACAGAATGGGTTAAACGGTTTCCTGGGAATTGGCCAGCGGCGCACACACACACACACACACACACGCTCGCCTAGCCGGAGCACTTGATGTGCGTTTAGGGCTAAAGCAGCGGCCTGAACAGCTGTCGCTGGGTCGCTCGGGATGATTGATCCACGGGACAGTGAACGTGGTGAACACCCACACCACAGCCACACTAAAGCGAAACACTTCTTCATGGGAAAAAAGAGCATCACGGGTGGCCTGGTTTTAGGCAAGCGATAAAATGCAACCAACAACCAGGTCCAGCTGCCGCTTAGAACCGGTCCGATCACCATCAATCGAATGAACGCTCTATTAGCTATTAGCATCCCATGAAAGAACGTTAACGTTAGCGAATATCCGCTAGCTACCGACATGCTGCATACAAAGCCAAAAACGGATTTGGTGAAAAAAACTCAATATTTGACCGTTGCATGGTGTAGAAATTTTGAATTGAAACCCCCAACCATTGACATAAATATACTTGCCACCGAAAATAAAAAACAAATTTTTAACAGATTTGTTCTACTAAGTACTAAGTAATTGTGTAACTGAACAATATTTTCATAGAACTCGCACGGAACACTGGAGGGATATTATTTCATATTGGGAACCTTGCTTTCGCATACAACATACTTGGCTCGTCCGTCCTCATATACAGGGAGAGGCAAAAAAAACTGCTGCCATTTCTATACCACTAGCCCAACAGTTGGCAGATTTATTCCAGTGATAGCTCATTGATAGCATATTGTTTACTAGCTGATATACCCGAGTTTCATACGAGTGCACGGAATCGTTTCTTTTCATTGGTCTATTTTTCTTATCATATTTCTAGCACGATATCATTTGTACAATCAAACGCGTCTATCAGCTTGAGTTTTATCTTGAGAGTGTGAGATTTGAAATAGTGCGATATCGTAATGAAAGCCCTATTTTGTTAGAATGGGCAATTTCTTTCTGTAATGAACCATTTCGAGAATATCTTAAAATCGCATAGTCCCAGTATCTGGAAGGTCTTTCTTCTCCCCTCCTCCATTTCTCTCTCTCTCTCTTTCTCTTTTTTTTTTTCTTTCTCTCTCTTTCTCTCTCTTTCTCTCTCTTTCTCGTTGTTTTTGGATTAAATTTAGCCTCAATGACTGTAAAAGAACTGAAAAACCAACCGTTTCATTATATAAGAGTAGCGTTTGCTGAAGCTGGTCAAACCGTCAACCTGCTTTGGAGGAAAGCAGAGGGTGAAAGAATGGAGTAAACTCCGCTTTGATGTAACCAATCAATTTAGAGACCCCAAAACATTCGAAATGACACCTATATTATACCCTAGAATGTATTATACCCTAGAATGTATTCATATATACCCTAGAATGTATTTTAAGGATAGGGAGTGTATGATGGCCCCCCTCCCGTCAAGCACCAAATTTTGCCACATGGTGTCAAGTCACACGATAAAGCAATCACCAACAATTGTGTGAGTTTTGGAGCAATTTGCTGGAAAACTTTTAGAGTTATGCATTTTTCTAACACATTGGTATTTGAGAGGGGGGAGAAGGGAGAGGAATCCTGGGAAAAGGACCCCCGATAATATTATCTGGGATGAAAAGCTATCTTTGTGCCAAGATCGGCTTGGTAGATTTGGAGTGATGTGCGTACAAACAAACGAACAAACAAACTTGTTTTTATTTATTGGGAATTCGTCAGAAAAAAAAGTTATATTCGTGATGCAATTCAAGGGTGTCTATTTTATTTGGTTACTTGATTTTGCTTGGTTTTCTTCGCTGAGAAACCATTCGTTCTCCAGTATTTGAGTATTTAAAGTATTTGAGTAGTATTTGAGTATTTAAATTGGTATTTGAGAGGGGGGAGAAGGGAGAGGAATCCTGGGAAAAGGACCCCCGATAATATTATCTGGGATGAAAAGCTATCTTTGTGCCAAGTTTGGTGAAGATCGGCTTGGTAGATTTGGAGTGATGTGCGTACAAACAAACAAACAAACAAACTTGTTTTTATTTATTTGGAGTTTGTCAGAAAAAAAGTTATTCGTGATGCAATTCAAGGGTGTCTATTTTATTTGGTTACTTGATTTTGCTTGGTTTTCTTCGCTGAGAAACCATTCGTTCTCCAGTAGTTTGTAAACAAACAAAAAATCATGGGGTTTAGTTGCCAGAGAAGTCAGCTGATGATTTACACCCTCTACGGTTGGCCACCAGGACGCATAAGCCGGTTTGCTAGTGGGTTGAGATGCGATATCACGCCATTTTTTCGAACTCCTCGCAGAGTTTTGTACGGTGGATCTGGGATAAATCAACAATTTCATCTGCCAACTCTATAAGAAGCTTCATTGTAGTCCTAGGCATGCAAACAATTCACGTGAAAGCCCTGGGAGATTCCAACAGGAAACAAATGCTCTGTATGTCCCCTCAAAGGAACCGAGACGTAAGGTAGGTGGAAAAAGAACGTTCCACACTTCATTTCCATGTCTGATTGGCTGTCAATATCTATGAACATAAAAAGCGCAGGACTTTTCCGTTTGTGGTGTTTTGAAGAGCAAGGTTAGAGCTGAAAAATAACATAGTTGTTACTATGTTACTATGCTACTCCTAGAATGAGCCTAGGATGCCACAAAGCACCCTGCGGGTAGTGCGCGATGCATTCTTCTGCATAACATACGAAAAACATAACGAAAAATAAATCTAAAGTGATTCGAAAATGTTATGAAATTCCCGACATTTTTTGGTTTTACTCAAAGCTATGGCGTTTTAATTATGTTGCAGTTTTTTTTGTCTCACCATGAAATTAAAAAAAAACCTAGCCTTCCTGCTTGCTTTCCTTGCCACAGCTTCTATCAATTCGTTTTCCAAGTGAAATGAATAGGAACTGAGGCACTTTCTATCGCTTAGCTTAGCACAAGGAAAACGTTGTGTAAACCGCATGACCGCACACTTGCTGTGATTCAGCTGCCCAATAAACAAATGCCAACAAGGCAAAATGTGCACAGCTCAGAACTTTGTAGAACGCCGGATGATTTGCGCCGATGATTTAAAATAGTTTGATAGCATACTCATCAGTTGCGTGATAGGCGTTGACCATGGCGCAGCCATTAGGACCCTGCCCTGCCCCCCGTACCCTACAAAATCCCCCGACGCAATTGGAACGTAAAGCAAATGCAACAGCAGCGGATGAGGTTGCCACCAACAACGCCCACTAACGGTTGTGTTTATTCCGGGAAGATTAATTTCCGCGGGTAATTCATTTGCATTAAAATGTTGAACTGGTTGTTACTTCATTAGTGGGTCCGGTGCAAAAGTGACGCAATGCCACCGTGCGCCGTGCCCTCCGCAGCCCCTCAGCACCCCTTCACTCCCATTCCCTGTCACAGAGAGTGTCACCGAGCGCTGCGCCCGCTCCGTGGCATGTCCGGTGCACCCTTGCGCGCGTTTTCCTTCGTTGCTCCCTTCATTTTCATTTTCCTTATGTTTTGCGTTTTTTTTTGTGTGTTTTGATTTTTTTTGCCCTCAAGAAAGGGGTAGCGTAAGAAGAGAGTTGCCCTTCCGCATCGCTTTTTAATGGCTTTTAAGCGGAGGGATGGTTTTTCCCTTCTTCTTATTCTTCTTCTCCTTCTTCTGATGGGTAAAGGAGAACGTGACACGTCAGAAGCATACCTTGGAGACGCTCTCAGGCAGGGAAGGATGGGAGCGCGAAAGGCCAAATATTTAAATTAATGGCCTACCCCCTTCCGCCTTCATCCCCGCAGGTCGACCGAACTTAGAGGCCAGCCACAACAACCACATCTACAGTAACAGCCCTAACGAAAAAAAAACAACAAAAAAACTAACTGGCCAACTGGCCAGTGATCGGAACGCGAGTAGCCAGGCCAGGACACCCGTGGATGATGATTATGATGAATGATGATGACCATCAACTTTCACACTTTCTTACTCAGGCTCCAAAAAAAGGGCGAATGAATCGGCGCTACGCGCTCGAGAAATAAAAAAAAATTAAACAACAACAAAACAAAAAAAAATCCTTTCCAAACATTGTCTCCCACGGGATATTAATGACATTTTTGCGGCTACGGGCCGGTATCAAGACGGTGAAAAGGTTTCGGTTTCGGTTTCGATTTTTCGGTGCCCCCTTTCCACCACGTTGATGCGTGCACTGGCAGCAGATCACTAACCAACCAAAGGGGGGGGTGCTAACAACACCCCACGGGCAGGCAGACAGGCAAGCAACTGGCACCGATCGATCGACAGCGGGAAAATCGTGTCCCCCTTTTCATACAAGGGGGGGGGGGGGGGACTGGATTGGATGGTCCTTTTGCTTGAGAAGCCGCGAAGGCTCCTCCTCTTACTGGGTGGCCTCTCGGTTCGGCCAAGCCCAAGGTTCCGTTGCCTTGAAGTCATCATCGTTATCGTGGACAACGACCGCCCTCCCCCCCCCCCCCCCTCTCCGCGCCGTAGAGCATCCTTTGTCTCGTTTTGGCCTTCGGCCAAACGGTGCACCAGCGTCCAGGATCCAGGTTCAGCGGGTCCAGCATCAACAACGCCACGATTAGAAGAAGAAAGGAAGAAAGAGAGAGTGAGGGACAAGTCGGGAGCAATGGAGCTGTAGCAATGGAGACGCCTGGTTGCTCGTAGTTTCCGGCAGAACTGGCAGTTTACGGACCAACCCATCCGGTGATTCCGATGCGCCACGCCACATCGTGTCATCTCACTCACGCTGCCTACGGGCTAGGGTTGGCCCGTTCTTTGGCGATCCGGAAAAGTCGGCTTTTCCCCTCCAAAACCTGTGCAAGGCGCTTGCGCACGGCACAGACAGCACGCAAGAGCGAGAGCAGGCGAGTGAGAGAGTGTGAGAGAGAGATAGAGAGAGAGAGAGAGAAAATGCTGCATTGTGGCAGTAGTGAGCTACACGTGGCCGAAGACCCGAGCGCGTGGCACGAAGAAGGGGGTTGATGGATGCTAATACAGAAGATGGTCCTTCGGGGGGGGGGATCTTGCGAAGCCAGGCCAGAGTACTCGGCAAGGCGAAACGATTGGCATTTAGTTGTAGCCAATTCATGAGGAAAAGGACACGAAGAAGGAGAAAGAGAAAGTGTGAGGGGGTGTCAATTTGAGGTGGGGGGGGGGGGGGGTGGGTAAAAGTCAAGCATAGTGCCATTTACCAATGCCTCAGGTCAGGTCAGGTGCCGCGGAGTGCGTCGCGTGAAGCGAAAATGTCAACCCTAATGACGCCAGTCGCGCGCGAACCACGAGCCATTTGGCATTTTGAGGCCCATTGAGAATGCAGGATGTCCCGGAAGGGGGGGGGGGTGAGGTGCCATTGGGAGTGCCATGCGGTTCCATGCAAGCACCTTTGTAATTCCATGCGGTCCGATGAGTGGAATGAAAGGGACGGACGCCCGGACGGTGCGATCGGTTGTTCGACTTCGTGCCTGACGCCTTGCAACTGGTGCGAGCGTGTGTGTGTGTGTGGTGTGTGTGCCCGGCTACCAAGAATGTCCCCCGCAAACCAAGCAATGTTTGGGGTTGCATGATGCATGATGACTGCGTGGACCACAGGGTTGGACCAAGTACGGCCCCGATCCCGTGTAGTCGTGTAGCAGAACACGAGATTACCATTCTCAGTCAAACCATACCACCACCACCATCACACAGGCAGGGTAAGGTGCCAGGGCTGCAGAAGGAATGTACACACAAAACCCGGCGCCGCCCGTTTCACCGTTTCGCATTCCGTTGTAGACGTTGTCTAAGATCTGCACCAGCATCAGCATCTTCATCTTCATTTGGCACCTCTCCGTGCGACCTAGCGAGTACGTGTGTGCGTGTGTGTTTGTTTGTTTTGCGAACTAGGCCAACGGTCACATTCCATCACACATGGTAGTTGCTTAGACCTAGTGACCTGCGAGACTTGTTTCGGTTCGGTTAACTGCCAACTACCAAGTCAACCTTCATTGCCAACTGAATGTTTTTATTAGGAAGAGCTACAAATCGAGAGAGAGAGAGAGAGAGAGAGAGAGAGAGAGAGAGAGATGTTTCGGTGTGGGTTATAGTGTCGTGCAAATTACGTTCACAGTGTTCACGTCTCCTTAGCATCCGAGCCATTTTTTTTTTCAAAGTACAAGGAGTACCATAAAAAAATGAAAATGTTTTCATTGCTCGGTTTTGGACTTTTGTCTAACACCAGTATGGCATTATGGGGTATTGGTGTTTTTGTGAAACTCATATCTATCAAATCATGTATATAAAATAGCCGTGAAAAAGTTGTTTGATCTGAAAAATGTTCTCAAAGGCAACAGTGTAGAGATTGCTTCGCGCGCAAAAATTCTCCCAAAGAAATAGTAGCGGTTCTCGGATTGTTTACAGGATTAAACATTCTATTCATGAAGGGCCAAGGCCTAGGAAACACGGTATTGGTCGGCAACGATCTGAGCGCAGTGAAAAAGTGGTAGGATCGGTGAGAGCAAAAGTTAGCGAAATCCAGTGCGAATATCTCAAGATCCTCCATGCATCGGTTGGCCACATATGACCTAAAAGCAACCACTTGAGCTTGGGTGAAGCGTAATTTAATAGTTGAAAGCATAAAACATCTTTGATATGAGCGATCGATGCATTTGTTGTCAGTTTTGAAGACGAAGAAACGGGGCGTCGTGTTCTCTGATGAGAATCTTTTCACGATTGTTTTTTGTTGAAATTTCTTTTTTCGATTTTTGGCAGCATGTTCAAGTGGAAAAGCTGATCACACTACGACGATGGGTGGATTGTTCACTGATCAAACCGGGTTCGTCGCATGGAAAAGGACAAGTCCCTTTGACGGTACGCAGAGCGTAGCTGCGTGATGGGTTAGCAGAAATATGCACATAAATATTCTTTTCATAGATGATAAGTTTAACCAGGTAGCCTCGTTTATTGTTTGTTGAATTTCCAATTTTTAGATTTTTGGCAGCATTTTGATGTTGTGTACAGTGATGCTTTACACGATTCTACCAAAAAGCTCAAGTTTTACCTAATTGTTTGAAACAAAGTGTCAACATTTTTATGAAAACTTGACGGGGTTTGTCCTGGCAAATAGTGTACCGATGATGTGTTCAAATCATTTTTTTTCAAGTGGTTTTTTTTTGGGAAACCGAGCATTGAACCAAGTTTCTTCGATTGATCCTAAAATTGTACACAATATTCTAGAAAGGATGAAGCAATAATGGGAAAAATGTTAAAAATACAGTTACAAAATCTGCTGCTGCCTGTTATGCACGAGACACATCTCGCTCAAGAATGATAACCTAAACCGATCACACAATTTAAGCTGACAGTCCCTAGTGGTGCAGTAACACAGGACAGAGACTCCCGGACCGAAAGAATCGAACAACAGACAAGCAGCAGCAGCAGCTGCATCACCCAGCACCAAAAGAATGACCAACACTCACTCCACCAGAGGACACGGCATTCCCACATGTCGATTTATAGCTACACCAGCACCACCACCACCACGAGCACGAGATCAAAACATAGACAAGGAGTACCAAAAACCAAAAAAAAACACATTCGCGCGATTCGCAGTAACTCGCAAACCTCCCAACAGCGGGACTAAAGTTTAAAACAAAAACACACAAATCGGCCGGCCAAAAACGGCCTGGCCAAACGACCGCACGTTAATTGTCCGCCATTCCATTTCATCGTGTACCCTACCATCGCACCTCCCGCTGTATACAGTCTGCTCTTCTTATTCTTCTTCTTCTTTTTCTTTTGACTTTTGTTCTTGCTGCTGCTACCAGCAAGCACCCCAAAAAACCGCTGCTACGCTGCTTGTTAGCCGAGCGTGCACGCCTCCTCTTTGTGATTTATGATTATTTTCGACAAGCGGCTAGATCAACACCAATACACACTCTTGTGGCGTTTTCCACTCTCCGGAGTTGTCGATTCGGGCCCGCGGACACGAAAAATTCGGAAATCAGAGCCGCTGGTCTGTGGACTGGGGGTGGATGGACGGAGCCGAACGATACACAACTTTCCCCGCTCCGTCCCGTCTGTCGGTAGGTATTGGCTGCTACTTGCTGTTTGGGAGAGCGAGAGGGGGGCCTGTTGCATATCGGTACTGGGGCTGGTCTGGTAAGCGGCATAAATTATGCTGCTGCTCCACTGCGACTGGTGTCACTAGCGACTGTCCTTCGCCTCCCGCGTCCTTGTGGATGCGCCGAGGAGTGTTGTGGTGAATGAAATGATTTGTTTTGTTTCGTTACGTTACCAAATTGAGCTTTCAGCGAAATGCCAGACCATTTTTTGGGTGTCATTCGACTCCTTATTTCCTAAATCAGTGCACATCATAAAAAATATCACACAACAACGAATAGTTTTTCTTGCTTAATCATGTCTAGTTTTGTGCGGCGCATTCGCGGCGAGCATTTTGTGAAGAAACCATTCAACTTTATTCTTTCAAATGACTGGCATATTAAACTACACCTTTTGAAGAATATTTAGCTATATTTTGGGAAAGATTTAATAAGAACTTCATCCATGGCATCAAATTTAGGCAGGTGCGTCTTCGAAAAGATACTTTTTCCGGTGCCCATCGTAGCTGCGTGATGGGTCATCACGCTGTCCGAACAGCACTTCGATTTGAATGAAAATGTTGGAAAATGGCTTGACTGGGGTTTAAATGAAGAATTCTTTTCGTGTGGTTCACAAAAATTGCCCAAAAGATAAGGAAAAAAATTTGAAATATTTTATTTTTTGGTTTTCTTTTTTTAAAAAATGTGTTTTTATCGACAAAATACAGCAGTTTTAAGATTATACACCTGCTACTGCTGCTGCTGCTGCTGCTGCTTCTGAAGTACTTCGTGTGCGTCTGTGTGTTTGTGTGCGTACCTCAAAAGAGTGGCAAAAAGGATGGCTAGCTATGGGAGCTACGAGTTCAGCACTATGCTGGTTGGTTCTCTAAACTCATCCCCTCCTCCACGGCACCACACCACCCCTCCCAACAACCAAGCCCAGGGCTAACACACCAATTATCCGTGATCCGCGGCTCCGTTCGGGTTTCGGCTGTTGTTTGTCCCCCTCCTCCCCCCTCCCCCGGTCCCCTCCATCGGGCCGGAAAAAGGGGTTTGTGCGAATCCAGTCCGATTTCAATCGTCAAGCGGCAAAAACAACGGCCATCATTGGGGTGTGTTACTGGGTGTTCTTTGTGTATGTGTGCGTCCAGTGTGTCCGGTTTCCGAGACACCGGACCGGACATTGCGAACGGTGTCACCATATGGTGTAACAGAGTTTTGAAGTATTAACTGATGATTTATTTCAATTTCACCGGTCATCCTTCAACCTACCAGCCTACCATCCCTTGCTAGAACCCTTGTACCCTCGTGGTGTGGTTCCAAAAACAGGGAAATCGGTAAGGCACCCAGCACCCAGCGGTTCGAGGGATAATTTGAAGGATGGCAGGGGGTGTGTGGTTGTTGGCGGTCAATCCAAACAATGGCCACCGTAGGAGTAGGAGGAAAAGGGGAAGAGGTGGGGGGGGGGGGGGTGCAGCTGCCACTCTGTCAACAAGGGGCCTTGTTGACCGAGACGAGAGACACAATTCAAGATGGACCGGGAGATCGCAAGATGTGCAAACAGCTGCACTTGAGAGAAGGAGGAAAAGCGGGAGGGGGTGGGTTTGATACCCTTTTCCAGTGCGATCGATCGATTGAGCTCAGATTAGAGCATCGGAACTGGTGGAATGTTTGTTCATCGCCATGAGCCACGAGTTTCTCGTCTTTAATTTTTCCTCCACCGCCTACCACCCACCCACCGCTTGACAAAAGCCATTTAACACACACATGCACAGGAACACGATGAACGGGCGAGTTGGGGAGCATGCATTCGACACCAATTTATTGTCAACATGTTGCTCATTAATCATATTAAAATTAGTGTTTTCAACCTTACCCCCCCCCCCCCGCCCCCTTCACTCCGTTTATGTGGTCCATTTTCCACGCTGTGTTGTTTTTTGGGAGGGGGAGGGGGAGACTGGGGGGGACTGGCGTTTTCGCAGCACATAACTCCTTTATCGCTCCGCTTCCAGCACCAGGGTGCGGCCGTCAGATGGAATTTACGTTCCACAGCGTGGAGATTCCACATCCCCCCCCCCCCCCCCCCAGCCCACTTTTCCCCCCACGTAGACGGCTCTTCCGGCTGGCTGGCGTGTTTCGCTTCCACGATTTGAGTGAACGCAGGCATCGCAGCTGCAAATCCATTACCAACGCACGCACCGGTCCTTCCGGCTTCATCCCTTCCTCGCGCACCAACACACACACACACGCGGGCGCCCGCGCGCGCTCATACAGATACAGTTGAACGGAGAAGGAGAAGGCTTTTCCTGGTGGCGCAGGAAAATAAAGCGCAATTAAAACCATAAGCGACACCGATTTATTATCATCTCTCGCGGGTGTCTGGGACGTGAATGCTGCAAGATGAAGGCGACAGGCGCCCCCCTCCAACTCTCGCCTACCACCACCACCACTACCGCTCAAATTATGCGCCATCAGCGCCACACACCCACAAACAAACACACCAACAACCGGGTGGCGCATGCAACGGACAATTGCAACATTGCACCAGCGCACCCGGGATTACCCCGGTCTCTTCACACCTCTTCATCATCATCATCATCATCGTCCTCATCAACATTGCATCGTAGCCTTCGAGGCCGATTGTGTGGGGCTGGTATGGGGCCAGTGCAAGCAAGGACACCCGGCGCAAGTGACCCTTTTTTCGCAACCTTTATTAAGAGTGAGGTACTGTGCCGTCAAAACAAACATTTGGGCAACCAAACAAGTAGTATCCGGCAAGAACAGTTCAATGGTGTATACAGTTTATCATGTCTGTTATTCCATTCTGAGCGTTCCGTGGCCGGGGCTGTGGCGTCAAATGGACGTCAAATTATTGTCGATAACGTTCTCCATCAGTTGTCATCAGACTAGTTTGCCGAGGTTCGTAATGCCCAACATCATTCAAATGTTCATCTTTCCATTTTTTTCATTTTTTATTTTTTGTCTGCCCGAGCGTTCTCTGTCTTCCCGCTGATCACCCGCTTATAAACCATTGAAGTCACATATTGCGTTTTTAACCCTCGGTTAGGCACCCGGGTATATTCATTTCAAGTTTCAACAAAAAACTGAAATCCTTCCGTCAATATTTTTCTTCCAAAACTCCAGATCTTCAAAGTGCAACTCATTTCACGCCGAATTCACTTTGGAATGGTTTTAATATCTAATATTTTAAAGGTAATTATGGGCCCATGTTTCAAATAGGTTCGTACAATACCTTTTTCATAACATATGAGTAAATCGTACACTAATCTTGATTTTAAAGACTAAAGGGAGTTTCCCAAAACCAACGTTTTCAAAGTCGGTGCCCATCCTACCGTAAAAACTAATTGGCCGATCGATTTGACATTTTTAACACATAATCTGTACACTTTTTGTCAGGTAACCCCCTCGAGATGTCATTAAAATTGTTGATACTTTTTTCTTAACAAATTTTAAAAAATCGTGTTTTTAGGCAAAATCGTAAAAAGCATCACTTTTTCAACTTCAAAAATTTCCCAAAAATCGAAAAATAGGAAATTCAACAAATTATTGACGGGGCTACCTAGATAAGCTTATAATCTTTCTAAAAAACATCGATTTGTAGATTTCAAAATACCCGTCATGCCGCTACGATGGGCAGCGTAAAAAGTACCTTTGCGACGACAGGCCTGCCAACATTTGATGCCACGGATTATTTTTTCAAATGAATGTTACTCAAAACAATATCAAATATTTTTCAAAAGTTATAACTTAATATGCCATTTACTTAAAAAAATAAAGTTAAATGGTAACGTCATAAAAAATTGTCACAAACGGTCCTTTTTTGGCTCGAAAATACCGAAGCCAGATAGACACCTTCTTGAAACAAAATCGAAAGAACTAAATTATGGAGCTAATACTTTTCCGCCTTTTCTGATTTGGTTTGTGCACAGCACACGCCCCGCGCGTGACCCGAGCAGATTTGTGGTGAAGTCGAGCAAATGAATTGGGCAGTACTTGTGGTAGTGTTTGGTTTTCCCGCGTTCCCTCCGTGCATGCTTCCCGTGCTTCTTCTACTCAGCCATCCTACCGTCCCGATTACACAATCACTAATCTTCCGAAGCACTTGAGCGTCTTCGAAGGGGGTGGTAACGGGGGGGGGGGGGGGGGGGGCTGGGGGGCATAAAGTGCATAAAAAAGCAAACGCCGAAGGGTTGAACAAAGTCTGGTTGCCAAACATTCCACTACGAATACGTACGATACGTAAGCGAATCCCCTTTCGAGGACCATCGAGATAGCGACGCGCGACAACGACTCATCGACTCATCTTACCGGCTCGGAAACGGAAAGCACTCTGGCTCCCGGTTCCGACTCGAGGGAAACCGGAAACCGGGGCACCGCCTTCCCCGACAGTTAAAATATGATTCACTCCCAAAAGCAGGATCGTCCTCGCCAGCACTTTCCTCGAGTGTTTCTCGCACTTCAAGCATACAATTAATTAAACGATTAATGCCAAACAATGCACAAGAGCGGGGTGGATGGGTGGAAGAAAAAATACCTCACCAACAATGGCAGGGTGCGGAGGGTGAGGGTGTAGAAGGTATCTGACAATCTGTGCAGGCGAGCTGCCGGTTGGTGTTGGTGTCGAAGCCGGCGGCGAGCATGTCGACAAACAAAGGACACGGAGGACGACCATTGAAAGAGAGAAGAAGAAGAAGAAGAAGAAAGAAAGAAAAAAGCCCAACGAGGGGGTGCTTTTGGGGCGTTTGCATGACAAACAAATCGAAGCAGTGAAACAGTGAAGCGGATGAAGAGCTTTAGAAGCAGACAGCCCATCGTGACCACCCCCCACCCCCACCCACCACTCGGCAGGCGTGTAAATTGCGTGTAATATGATAATCGCGCCGCGACACTCCGACACTCCTCTCGCCCTTCCATCCACCGTTGTACGAAAAGGGAATGAAGCAACATCACGGAAGGACATGGAGAGAATGAGAAGTGTTTGTGGAAGGCCAAGGGATGCAGGAAGGCAGTGGTGGTGGTGGTGGTGGTGGTGTTGGTGGTCCGTCACCTGTCATCCAGTTTTCCTGTGCTCCCCAGTCCGTCCCAGAGGTAGTCCTCAAACCCTTGGGGGGCGGGGGGGGGGGGGGGGGCAAATATTTGTATTCCGAGTCGCACCCCTTGCGTTCACCCCCATTCCACCCCGTCCCCGTCTCTTCGTCTTCGTTGCTCTTTCATCTTTACCCCGCGACCGCGACGACGACGTCGACGACAACGAGAAGGTTCGTGCCGCGCACGCTACTTTGCAATCTCACATTTCAAGCGCATTTTCCCATCGTATCACGTGGGGATGATGGGGTTTTGGAGGCGGAGGGTGCTCCCGTTTTCCACCGCGCACATCCAGGTGAACGATCGAGGGGAGGGGTGTTGGTCGTGGGTTTGGTTTGGTTCGGTTTTTTTTTTCGTTCCGCACACACAAGTTTGTACATTTTTCGGTTTCGATTTTTCGGTGGTTGGACCACTCCCGGGGGAATGATGCGGGATGCGGTGGAGAATGTTATGCATCTCGCTGACACCGCCCGACACCGGCATCAGCAGCAGCAGCAGCAGCAGCAGCAACGAGAGCAACAATCTGGACAGGGCCATGCCAAACCAAATGGGGGGTTGTACTCTCCCTGGGAATGCCCGGGTAAATTGAGTTACCGTACGGGCAATTAATTTTCGCTTTTTCCACCACCAACCGCAGTCCCCGGCGTTTTTTGCCCACCCCCCCCCCTGGGCCACGCAAACACGCAATCCCTATGTGTTCACATACCGGTCAGCCCGGAGGCCAGCGTCCAGCCAGCCAGCCAGCCGACCAGCCAGCCAGGACCTGGACACGGAAAATCCCATTTTTACACCTTCGCCCCGAAAAAGGCACAGGCATGCTTGGCCTGGGGACAGGACACCGGGTACCCCGGTTTACCCCACCTTTTACAACCCCCCGTTTAACCCCGCCCACCCTCAGGCACCCCTCGGCCCCCCCCCGGAGGGCACAACCACACGGAACGTAATTAATGGTAATCGATTTACATGTTTATTTAGCCCGAAAATAGATACACTCGCCAGCGCCGGCCGGTGCGGTGTCCGACCGGAAACCCGAATCGGAAGCTTACCCCTCCCACCACCCCAGTCCGGCAGTCCGCTCCGAGTGTGTGTGATTAATTGCTAATTGCGAATGGGGTTCGGGCGTCGGACCGGCATGACAGGGGTAAGTTTTTGGGGGAAGGGAAGCGAAAGTGGGGTGTGGAGTAAGGGGTGGTTTGGCATTCAGTTCTCACCCGGAGGCCATCCATCTCGTACCCATTGGGAGACCTAGCGGGAGGGCCCCCCGGGGCAGTGGGGGAGAGGGATTGGCTGTCGTCCGCCACTCCCCCCCTCCCCCCCCCGCAAAACTTCCGTCTCACCAATGCTCCCCTATGCTCCGAATCTTTGCTGCTGAAGCACACGCACACGCATCTGTCGAAGGTCGAGGACCGGATCGATGGTTCCGGATTCGGAAAGGTGATTGAAAACAGAAATCGGAATCCGGATCTTTGGATTCTTCGACACCGACCGCTCTTGGCTAATTTCTTCCGGCAAGCGAAACAGAAAAAATCCCCTGGACGACCCCCCCCCCCCCCCGGCCAACCCCTTCCTCTCATCCAATCTCACCAACGTCCGCCCCACCCGGCAAGCAGCTCGTGTTTGCTCGTTTGTTTTCACCACCACCACCACCACCACCACCACTACCACCGAGCAGCAACATCATGATCATCACCAGCATCATCATTATCGACATCGAAAAAGGACAAAAATACAGCACACAGCGTTTAGCTTTATTTATCGACCCCACCCGTGCCCTAGTGTTGCCTACGGGGGGGGAAACGAGTGCCAACTCCTCCCCCCTCTACCCCACCACACCCTTGCTTCTTACACTATCACGGTGCGACGCTAACTTTCTTGTTCGCTTTGTTACTCGGATAAACCATGAAAATATTAACCCTCCATCCCTCTACCCTTCCTCGTCCCTTCCCTTTGCTGCTGCTGCTGTTGCTGCCGCTGTTGTGTCAATTTATCTGGCTGGCGGCATGGCGTCCGCAGCCGCAAATCGGAAACAAATCATTGCTGCCAGCAGGCAGGCGACGGGCGAAGGAAGAAGAAGAAGCGAAAGAAGCAAAAAACAACACCAATCCTCCGCTCATCCCGCGCTGAGGGATGAACTGGCTGGCTGGCTGGCTGTGTACCGTTAGCAGCATAATGAAAATGATGACAAAACATTATTTGCACCGGAACGCCGTCAAGAGCCACCACCACCACCACCAACAACAAACCGTCCTTCCCACCCCTCCCCTCCCCTACTACCAGGAAGGGTAGAGAAAAAGGACAACAGGCCAGGGCCGCACCAGCAGCAGCAGCAGCAGCCCCAGGGATTAGATGGGAAATTAAGATCGATTTCCGGTCGAGAGAGAGAGAAAAGGAGGATGGGGTTGGCTGTGGGGGGCGGTTGAGTGGTGAATGGTGGGTGAGTAAAAAAAAAAGAAAAAAAAGATATCCCAGATGACGACGATAATCTTACCCCGTGGGCGACAATTTTCGTCTTCCCTTTCATCTTTCATCCCCTGCAGCTTCCCCTCCCCGCTCACCCCTCATGGGTTCAGCGCCAAAAGGGGCTCGCGTTTTGGAGCCGTAAAAGGGGCCCCGTTAACGGAACCTTTGGAACGGAAAGATGTTGCCCCAAAGGGCTTGTGGGCTAGGAAGGGGGACCGGGATGAAGATATGTGTGTTTTCATTAGGAAATTGAGAGGAAGAGCGGTGGAGGGAATAACGAAGACGAGGGAAGATTGCCTGCACCCCCCCCGGATGAGTTATGAGCGCAATAGGCGCAGTCGGAGTCGGAAGACACCCCGGAGTCGGTGGCCATCGCGGTTCGCGCCTTCATGCTGTTAACTTAACGGAGCCACCCAGCAGTAGTACTAGCACTACCGCACCAATCACAACTCCAGAGCATCAACAGGACAGCCAGGACCGTAGCAACAGAGGCAGCAAAAATAAAAACAAACAAAATGGATTTCGGCCACATTTTCGGAACTCTCTGGCCCGCTGGCTAACACACATCACATCAGGACGTAACAGGGCATGTGAAGAAGGTTACGTGAGGCACAGATAGAGAGAGAGAGAGAGAGAGAGAGAGAGAGAGAAAAAAAGAGTGAAAGAAAAGAGCCGCTGGAAGGGAATGCACGCCAAGTATGCGATAGGTTCGAGCAAAATTGCCCCCCCCCCTCCCTGCCCTTCCCCCGACCCCCAGATAATCTGTCTGGCTCTTATCGGTGCTTCACGCTTCAATCACCCGTGAGTTTGGGTGCCGCGACCACCAACCACCCACCCCGGCCTGGCCACACCAATTGCCATCAGCCCGGGCACTGGGATAGTAAACGTGGCGTGGTACTCCAGCCATCGTACCGTGATCGTTGCGCGGTTCCCGCGTGTTCCCTTACCATTCTCATGCCCTATTTTGCTGTTGCCATTGTTGTTTTTTTTTGACGCACTTTTTGTGTTTTGTTTTGTGCCTTCCGAGGACCCGCTTAGCCGCCGCCGCCGCCGCCGGATCAGTCGACCGTGGTGGTCGAGAGATCTAATTACAGAGATTCACCGCAGCATGCGACTAGTATGTGTGTGCGGTACGAAGCATTCGGACATTCCTGACATTCCGCGATGGTATTTGCCCGTCCGTCCGACCCGATGAGTGAAAGGATCGAAGGGTGATACTCCTTTTTTTATCAGGCTAGGGTAGGCTTTTTTTTTATTCCCATCCTAGCTGCCCTTCACTACCACCTCCCTCTTGATACTGATCCGACTGTAAGGCTCCAGGAGAGCAAACGCCACACAGGGTCGCGGTTTCTTACCAGTGAAGCGACCCGACCATCCTCTACCAACGACCTAGCCTTGTCATTGGTCGGTTCACTTAAAATCCTCTAGCGTCAAAAACATGACCATACAGTGGTCGGCATAAGTAAAAGCCCACCTCTATGGTCCATCACATTTGCGAGTGTAAATTCGTCATTTTCGGTCGCAAAGGCCATGTGATTTTTTTGCTAGAAGCTCTAACTTTCTTCTTTCCAAATCACTTGCTTTGAGCTTGATAGGTTCGATAATCTTTTTATGAAAATTCTTTAACTGCGAGATGGTCGATCGCGAATGTGACAAAAGTAAAAGCCCATCTGCAAGGAAACATGCTTATCAATTCATATGGGCCACTCATACCCCGGATTTTCTTTTGTAATTATTTTGACATGTATTTCACATGGTTTCAGTTATGTTGGGTATTATTCTCATTGTATTGCCACGTAAAATAATAGTTTTTAATAGAAACATCGTTCATAACGGGAATTTATACAAAAATTCCCTTAAATTCTCAACCTGAGCTTTGACAAGGTGATTCTAGACGATTAATACGACGAGGATGTCAATCAGAACGTATGGTTTTAGCGATACGTTTAAAATCGTTTTCCTATTGCTCATCAAAATTGTTTCCTTGGGCCCATACGCTGACGGAATAAATCGAAGAATCCTATCGGGTGTCAACATAAATTTCGAACGCCCCAGTACTGTTGTTTTCGCCAATTTAACATTCTATTTGAACGAAAAAACTGCTCAATAACGTCACGCACCCACCACCGTGCCTCATTTTGACTTGTAACTGACGGTCTGGCATACCATGGTTTGCTTTCTATCAAACTATCTATCGACGTATTGCATTAAAATCCTGTGGTTGGTTGGATTTTAAAATCCAGTGGTTTAGTGGTTATTCTACGGTCTAACATCTTCCAGGTTCGCGGAAAAGGTTCGCTCCAAAGGGACAAACGCGTTTTCGCCGGTTGTCCGTTGCATAAGGTGACGGCAGATAGGACGCCATCGACCACTCGGCTGCAAAAGTACAAACGGCAGTTCTCTGCCCGTTGCCTTTGGTGACAGCGGTGGAATTGTAGTGAACACTCCCGTCCGCGAAACGGTTGTTCTTTTCGGCCGTTTCACCAGTGCCAGTGCCACCATTCCATCTGCGTGCGCGTCAAGCGTCGTGGATGAAAGCAGAAAGCGAGCGAAGGGAGCTGCACCCCCTTATTCCAACCCCCGCCCCTCCGTAGGACCAATGGAACGGACAGTGATCGGTCCTACAGACCGATTGCAGTTTGAGCATCCCTCACTGTCCCCACCCTGCCCCCAGGATACACCCGGTACAACTGTGCAGCAGCGGTGGCACCCCAAATGGAATAATATAATTCTGATAACAGCTTAATAATTAGTTTGTTAAAGTAATTTATCTTAATCTTTATGGGTGTGCTGCGAACCACTGCCACTACCACCGTCAGTATCCGCCCTCCGCTTCCATCCTTTCTCTTCCTTTCCAGCTCTCTCTCTCTTTTTCTCTTCCGCGAAAGAAAAGGACCCTGGACCTTACCGTTCACCCCTTTAACGGCCGGTTCGTTCTCCTACGTCGCAAGCGAAGAGTAATTTGTGTTTAAACAAACTACGGTCCACCCCATTCAAAACATCCACCAAGGGGGGGGGGGGGCAAGCGAGGGAGGTTTCTACACACCAAAATCCTGCCCGCCTCTATCCCGTCCTAGTGCCCGTCCCGTCATATATTATCATTATTACTGGCGCGCGCAAGAGAATGGGGCAGTGGCCAGCTGGCAGCCCGTTCGAACGAGCCAGACGCCAGCGAGCGAACCAACCCTCGGTGGTGGTGGTGGTGGTGAGAAGAAGGGAGGGGTTTCGTCGTTGCTGGTTAAAGGCAGCAGGCCCCGCAAGAAACTACTTTTTAAGTATGTGTTTTATAAGGATTCAAAACCAGAAATGGCTGTCGTGTTCGTGTTATCAACGGTCGACGGACGGCCGGCCGTCCGAACCCGGAACACCCTCGGTGGGTGAGTGGGTGTATAACTTAATTAAAGGGAAAATCTGAAGCACGGTAGCTAGGGCTGAGTTGCAGGAGGAGGGATGGGGATTGGAAGACCGGTCACGTCCGTGCCAAGACGGGGTTGCTCGGTGAAAAGTTAAATTTTATGCCTTTTGATAATCCTTCGGGTGCTCCTCCTCCCCCCTTACCGTCCGTCTAGCGTGAAAAGGGTTACCGGGCGAGTCCCATCTCCCCGCTGCATCTTCGGTTTTGCTGTGAGCGACAGAGAGAGAGGGAGAGAGAGAGAGATGAGATGTAGAACGAGGGTAGGAGAGAAACAATCGTAACAAAACACAAACACACCTACACTCGCACGGCCACCATTGATGTATGTAATAATTTGGCGGCTTGCCAGTGGCCAGAATACACACATACACTACCTACCCCCTCCCCATCTCCTGTGTGCAGGGAGGGGGTGTTCGCACACCTCACCTCATCTCTCCGAGCCGAAAGTGCCACTTGGACAATGATGGAGTGGTTTTCTTTTGTGGGGAGTTTTTGCTAACTTGTCGGTAGTGCGGAAGGGGTGGTTCTGGGTAAAACGTGCGCGGGGTTTGGGCGGATGGATGGATGTGAGATCACTAATCTGCACACCTCCATCAACCAAACCAATACTCTTACTTTCTCCGAGATACACGCAGACAAACGCACGCACGCACGCACGCACGTCTACTAAATGGCACCCCCTCCTCCCCCCCGAGGGGAGGCCACCCCGACACCATTCTCTTCGCCTTTCTCCCGCGTTGGTCGGAAACCCTTTTTCCGTGGCCATTTCCCGTTTTTGGGGGCGGGACGAGGAAATTACAAACAAATGTTGCGTTCCCGCTAAATCATTCCGTCCACTCGCGTGCGTGCGTGCTAGTGTTCGTAGGAGCAGCCGGTGCGAACAACCATCCGTAGGGAAGAAGAAAGTACAAGACCTGAATTGGCACTGATTTATGGCACAAATGTGCGGCCCCGTAAAACCGAGCAATGCGAGAAATGTTGTGAAAACAGTGGGAGAGGGAGAGAGGGGATGGCACACCGGTCATCTCAGGCGTGTAAGCGTGGGAATGGCTTCGCAAGGGCGCATCTCCTGCGCAACCACGCACATCAACACTCGCTGCTCCCGGACAAGTGTGTACCGCTGCGGTCGTGTGCGTCCACGCCACGCGTCTTGTCACATCAAAAGTCAGATGTCACATGGCAGGGGGGGTGCGGGAAGGGTTGGAAGTTTGTGTCGAAGGAACGAGCGGCTGGAGGTGTCTTTATCGAATTTTAATTGAATATTTATGTATCCGCGCATCGCTACTAACGTGAGCGTGAGCAAAACGAGTTTCGAGCTCCTGCGAGAGCCGTGCGAGTTCCTCCTTGAGAGGTAAAAGCTGTGGCCCGGTTTGCGTGTGAAGAAAAGCAGACTACTACTACCTGCTGCTGCTGCTGCTGCTACAGCTGCCGTAAAACACTTTTAATGTCATTATAAATCTTGACATGATTTACTCGAGCAACCGAACCGGAAAGGGGTTTTTCGCGGTTCGCGGGAAACGTTCGCGATGTAAGCCAGCTGCCAGGGGTGGGGTGGGGTGTGATCGTCTCCCTCCCAGCTAGACTGCGCTCGTCCGTCGATGGCTTGAAATGAGCAGCCGATTCCCAGGCTTGGCAGGACGGCGGAATTGACGTGATGTTGATCCCGAACGTCCCGAACCGCCGAATCCCGGTCCGAAAGAGACCTGGGCACGTGTGAGATGGCCTGCTTTTCCCCCCTCGGCAGGCCACTGACTGACCACCACGGAACTGGACCAACTAGACCGAAATGGCTATTAGCCCCCCGGGGGACCAATTTGTTATTTGTCCAGGTCTGCGAGGGTTGCGATCGGGACAAAGTTTTTCTTCTTTTTCCGCCATTGATCCTCTGGGGATGCCCTGCCAGAGGGCCAGGGAGGGAGAGAAAAGAGTGCTGCAGATGCTACCCCGAAAGAGAGAGAGAGAGAGAGAGAGAGAAAGAGACGTTTGGGGCGCATGCTGTCCATCGAAGGCCACCCCCTTTTCGGTCGGTTTCAAACCCCTCCATTCGGTGACCCCTTTGAGATGGCAGCCAACCAAACCGAGACAGCCGTTTGGGGGGTTTTGCCGGTGTGTATGTGTGTGTGTGTTTGGCCTCGTAATTTATGTATTCAAAATTGCTCTCTAATCGAAACGGTGAAATAATTTAATTCTGAAACCACCACCTTATGTCTACCACCCCCCTTCCACTACCACCATAATGCGTGGTAGCGTGGGTATGGAGAGAGAGAGAGAGTGGGGTGGGAGGGGGGGGGGGGAACACTTCACATCAGGAAGAACTGCCACCGAGAAACAATCCATCCTACCATCCCCCGTTACAGTCATGGGCAACTCTATCACCATGTCTCTCTCCCTCTCCCTCTCCCTCTCTCTCTCTCTGTCTTGCATGCTCTGTCACACACACTCGAAGGCACACACACACATACATGGTACCGAGATAAACGGCACTTGAACACCATCTTCGATCGAAGCAACTTTGCAAACCATTAGCTGGCTGCTAGAAGGGTGCGTGGTGCGCTCCCTTCATCCCTCATCCCCCGGGGGTAGCAAGCGGGAAACGGAAAGGCTACTGGAGAAAGTTCGGGCGTCACTCCCTTCAACCCCCTCACCGGACTGTATCTTATCGCTATCCCCGTTTGATCCCCGGTAGCGTAGAGTGCTGGCAGTATTTATGGCAGTTTGGGATCTGTGTTTCCGGTGTGGCTTTTGTGGTACATCCAGGCCTGAGGGGAGAGGATACCGGAAGGAGGGGGAGGCTGATCGAAATGGGCTATCTGATTAGACGCCGCCGGCTCCGGGATTGTAACAGCAGCTTCTATTTGGATCGCCTTCACCACGCCTGCTGCAGCAAGGTTGGGGGGGGGGGGGCTAAAACCAATTGTTCCCATCTCCCCTGCACCAGGAAGAAAGTGGCACCTAAGGTTCCTTTCGGCCAGCAAAAATAACCTGCCAGATCTTTCCTAGGCCGCAAGGATCGGGTCTCAGGATCACATTTAAACAGTATTCTCTCCCTCCGGCGACGTTTTAAATAAAATACTTCAATTTTGTATTCGCCAGACCACGAAACACATCTTCAGCTTTTTGTTGGACATACGTATCTACTCTTGCAGGCGATGGATAAAGACCACGAATGGCGACGGGACCAGAACGGGGTACGACCTGGTTCACTGAGTTCATCTTTTGCTAATTAATCGCAAGAAATCTCTCATTCAGAAGCACACACCAGCTAAAACAAAGCTTACAAACTCACAAAAAGCTCAGCATAAGCCCAAGAAAGCTTCTCGATGATGGAGGCGCCCGATGAAATGAAAACAAAAACAAAACATAATAGAAACAATAGCACGTCCCAAGACGTAGGAGCAGCTGGTAGCATTGATACTAGGTTTTTGATCAATCTCGAATGTTGAAAATTCGGTACTTACAAGTGACCCTGCGTCAATAAATTCAGGCTGCCATTTCCTGGACCTTCCCAACCGCTGGAACGAGGCTAGACTTGAGCTTGCCCTGGGTGAATTGAGCATGGTGTTTAGGGAGAAAAGGGGCGAAAAAAAGTTTTTTTTGTTTTTTCTTTGTTTTTTTTTTCAATCAAGTCCGCCACCGGCACCGCGATAGGGGTTATCTATCATTTGTAATTGGTGGTGCCAACCGAGGGTCTTGCCGAAGATGTTAATGGCAGCGTGCCCTGGATTGTTGATGTTGTTTGGCAGACGGATCTTGAGAGGCCGGCGCCACGTGAATGATGTTGTTTTCTCGTGAGCGCGGGTCTTGGAACCTCTCCAATGGAACTACTGGTACTGGTATATACGTGGTCCTCTATCTCTACTTATTCTATTCTTTATTCTACTACTTAGGCAACTCCCCGACTGAAAGCAACACAGTCGAACGGGAAACACAGTGCGATTTCTGCTCAGGTACGAATGTACATTTAGTGCGAGTGTCAGAGAGGGCATCGGGAGCTAAGGCGCTTATAGACAACCACTAACCGGCAGTGGCGTCTAAACCGGCACCGCTTGGTTGGAATGCCCTCCCCTTGTTCTTCTCGAGAGTGCCCCGTGCCGTTCGTTAGATCTCTCCACGCGCTCACTACAAACCCGATCGTTCTGATGAGGCAGAACGAGGGACGTGTGTGCGGAGTGATTATCCAACAACAACAGCAGCACTCCCGAGGCCGCCCATCGGGAGACACGGATGGCCGGGAAGCCGAGAACTTGTCTCGAACCACGGCTATCCTGATCTCAGAACCGTCCAGTCGCACCAACCAAGATCCAGAAAGGAACAATCTCTCTGGAACAGCTCCCCGCGTTGCTGGATCGGCTACCGATGAGCGGCAATGATGCAGCGATTGAAACGCTCACAGAAACCGTCCCAGAACAATACTTCTGGTGACAAAGGGCTACGTCACACTCCAGCTATAGGCTGCTAAAAATAGAACGAACGGCTGGAGTGTAAGCATGCGCAGTACCGCTCCTGCGCACTATGCCGAAAATAGAACGATCGGCATGCGCTCCTACAGTGCAATCGCAAGCGCAACGGTGTCTGCGCAGGTACTTCTACCAAATGGATTTGATTGGTTTAGACCGCAGCGTCACGAAACGATTCACTTTTCTTTTCCGTGCAGCTATCTACAGTTATCTGCTACTCATTCGCCGGGGCCATCCTCGTCAAGTCAACGAAGATCCTGGTATACTCCTGGTAGAAGACCTTGGATATAATTGGTCCAATACACTCTCCGATGTAGCGCAAGCCCCCGCACGGATAAACAGATGCCACAGCGAGAACAAAAAGCAATCAAATCAATGTTTCGTTCACCTTAAATGCCCAATACTTAAAATAAAGTAAAGTTACAATAATTATGACAACGAATGTTTCTCGATTGTACTTCAAAGCTACACTCCCACTTTTACCAGAAACGCAGAGCCATTAAGGAAGGGTGGAAAATATTTTTCGTAGCTGGTAAATCGATTCATTTATTTGTTTGACTTCCTAGGACAAAAAGCGCCGGACGGACGAGAACGTGGTGAACTGTAGGCCTAAAGCACAAAGCTAGGCAGCCGTACAGCGAGGCCCTTACTGGAATGATACTCGGCTGTAACCGACGGGCGAATCGTAGCCCACCGGTTGCCACTGGTTTACCCTAGGTCGTACGGCGGCCTCCACCCTAGGGGCGATGTGTTTCTTGTGGCGCTTTTCGGACACCTCGAAGTCCGCCGGTGGCACCAGATTGTAGGCGAGCTCCTCGTTGGCATCGGCAAATGCCGTCGCCGATGACGCGGCAGAGGAATAGGCAGCGGAAGAGGAAGAGCTGGCTGCCGCCGAACTGGCCGCAGACGAGGCAGATGATGCGGTGGAATCGTCGAAAACCGTGGCTGGGATGCCGTTGGCGCTCTGGATCGCACCGACCGGGATAAGCTGCACGTCCGCGTCGATACTGGTCGTTTCCGGTTCGAGTGCAATGTACCGGCCCTCCGATCGGATCACCTCGATGTAGTCGGTCGAGCTGCCCATCTTGTAGCCAATGGCTGGCACGACCTCGACCGGCCCTGCCGCTTCCAGTAGTCCCCCGGTCGCGGTCAGTGGCACAAAGGTGGCACCCGAGGAAGCCGCGGACGATGCGGAAGCGGACGACGATGACGAGGCCGACGACGAGGCCGACGATGAAGCGTACGATGGCTGATCGGCGGCGAAATACGCTGGCTCGAAGGCGGGCAAACCCTGGACGCCGACCGTGCTACCGGCGTCGCTGAATGAGCTACTGGTGGCCGAGCTGCTGCTGCTGCTGCTGCCACCGGAGCATGATGTCGACGGAAGTGATTCCGCTGTGGCAGCCACATCGCTGATCGCGACAAACGAAGGGGCTATCGCTGGTGGTGGTGGGGGTGGTGGTGGTACCGGTGCCGGTGCTGGAGGAAGCGACACGGGCACGGCTGGTGCGGGTGCTGGAGGAAGTGCTAGCGGTACCGGTGCTGGAGGAAGCGATACGGGCGCGACAGGAGCGGGTGCTGGAGGAAGTGATACGGGCGCGGCTGGTGCGGGTGCTGGGGGAAGCGACACGGGCGCGACTGGTGCGGGTGCTGGAGGAATTGATACAGGCGCGACTGGTGCGGGTGCTGGGGGAAGCGCTAGCGGTACTGGTGCTGGAGGAAGCGACACGGGCACGGCTGGTGCGGGTGCTGGAGGAAGTGCTAGCGGTACCGGTGCTGGAGGAAGCGATACGGGCGCGACAGGAGCGGGTGCTGGAGGAAGTGATACGGGCGCGACAGGAGCGGGTGCTGGGGGAAGCGATACGGGCGCGGCTGGTGCGGGTGCTGGGGGAAGCGACACGGGCGCGACTGGTGCGGGTGCTGGAGGAAGCGCTAGCGGTACCGGTGCTGGAGGAAGCGATACGGGCACGGCTGGTGCCGGCGCTGGAGGAATCACTACGGGCGATACTGGCACCGGTGCCGAAGGAACCGGTACTGGCGGTGCTGCGGCCGGCACCGGTGCCGGAGCCTGCGCATAGTAGTCGTAGGTTGGTTGTTGATGATAGCTGACTGGGACTGCTGGATAGTAGGCCGTATAATGTTGCACTGGCGCCGGTGGCGGAGGCGGCGGTGGTGGTGGATGGTGCGGAGCATAGTGCGGAGCATAGTGCACTACTTTCTTCTGGTGCTTCTTGAAGAAGAAACCGTTGGCCACGTGCGCCACTAGCACAAGCACGGTCACGACTGACACTTTCCGAATCTAACCGATGAAAAGGGAGAGCGCGAAAGAATGAAAGTGAGCAAGTGAGAAAGGGAAAGCGAGAGAAAGAGGACATCGGGGAAAAGGGGCACATCCTGAACCATCTTCCTCAGGATCTCAGGGATTCACTACCACCACAAGTACACGACACAACACTCCACAAGCACACACTCTGCGCTCTCTCTCTCTGTAGCTGGCGTACCTGCATCTTGTTGTGGCCACTCCGATCTTGCAATTCGACAAAAAGCCTTCACTAAAGCACTCTCGAACAGCAACTGAACCGCTTCACGCCGCTTCTAAGCCTTTTTATATCGCGACAGCCCGCCAACTCGCCAGCCCGCCGGTCCGATCGGCTAAAGGCAGATGATCTGCACAGGAAAACTTGTTTTTTTTTTAAGGGGGCGCGCCAATCGACCACCACCACCGCTCCTAAGCATCGGACCAACTCCATGCCGATGTTGGTGCGCGTGTTGACTACGTTTTGCTGGACCAAAGTTCCAGCCTCCCCCCCCCCCCCCCACCCCCACTCCCCAGGATTGCATCGCATTAAATTTTGCACCACTTTAATCGAGGGCCTTCTACCGGGGTGCATCTACTTTAGATCACAAGATGGACGCTACCGTGGCTAGAAGTTCGCGTGCGCTTCAAAGTCCACAGCTGTAAGCGCTTTCAGTTGTTTCCTTGCCCATCACCATCTCTATCCATCTCTCCATCTCTCAGCTTGTAACGAACCTGCTTGGTGCATTCGTTCAAATCCCAAAAATTCTTTACCTTACTTGAACCAAACAAACGTCAACTGTAACACAGTACAACTGGGGTTAACTCGACGTTTAAGAGCAACACGGTACACCAGGGATAGGAAACCTAACCGAGGAGGCTGATTAGGTGATGATTGGATGTTTTTTTTTTTAATTTTTCGACGTGCATTACGTATTCGCTTGAATTCGGATCCGGTCATCTAATGGACGCTTTCGCGACACCGACACGATCAGCCACGCACGGACTTCCGGAGAAAAGCAGCCGAGTGCGGTAAAGGCTGTTTCTGTGGCAAAAAAGGTCATCCATGCATACGAAATAAGCTCATCACCTAACGAACGATCGCACCTGTGCTGGATGATGATGTGGTGCGTGATTTTGCTGAGATCCACCGAATAGTATATTCATAGATAACGAGAAAGAGAGAGAGAGAGAGAGAGAGAGAGAGAGAGAGAGAGAGAGAGAACACGGATGTCGCGATATGTTAATAGCGTATGCAGAATGTTCTCCATCGCTTTTCGCAAAACCATCCAAAAGTAAGCTGATACCGATTACCAGTTCGATAACAGTCAGAAACAAGCCCCGCATCACAAGACAACGAAAGAAAAGAGTTATGAGATAGATAAAGAAAGAGAGAGAGAGAGAGAGAGAGAGAGAGAGAGAGAGAGAGAGATGGAAAGGCGAGCGATTTCGATGAAGAAGATGAAACGCTATGCCAAAGCACGGATAGTGTTTTCGAAAACGAATAATTCCCACCGCCGGAGAAACAGGTTTAGGGGTCCCCGAGTCAAACCTCCACGGCCGAGATACACAAAATCCGACGCTGATTTGAATGTTTCAAATTCATCTGCGAATGGAATGGTAGCCAAATTAAGTTAGATTTCCACGGAAGACGGTGGGAATCGGAATCGCTACCCCCGAAGTCGCTCCGACATTTCATCAGCCAGCTTGACCTTACACCCGGCTGCTGGTTGGTAGGAACGATGGATTCGCTATCGAGCATCGCGAGGAAAGGGAGAAGGAGGCTACAACAGTTTATCGGTTTCGCGCGGTGCTGTTTCTAGAGCAATCTTATGCCAAAACCGATCACACTTTCACCGATCGACACTTCGCAAGGGCAGCCCGCCGAAGCTCGTAACAATGATTTGAATACACTGACTGTAGATCCGTTGCGATCCGCCGGATGCGTAAATTCAGCACACGGAATGTGTGCGTCGGTATGTGTCTCATACACAACCCCCGGGTTATTTCGTAACTGATCCAAAGTCACGTATGCTAAACCAACAGGACGGTGAAAATGCTAAACCAACTGGACCAACTGTAGGTGCAGAATCAGATTGTGTTTTACGAATGGTCGTTCCAAGTGCACGTCGCACTAATCCTAACTGACCAACCCCTTTTTACCCACATTTTCATGTTCAAATGTCGCGGATCGGTTGTAGTGCATATTGTACATATCTGGATGGTGCACAGCGAATCGGAATGCGCGTGACTCGAACCTTTTTTATTGAATGCTGCTACTGCTTGTATGACCATATGAACCGTGCGCCCTGACATTCTACTAACCGCTCATTTTCGCTTGTTTGGCAAAGGCATTAATTGCTCTTATGTTGTTTTGTTCTCCTCCGAGACTTCCTACCCTAATCTCCCGGCAATAATATAAACGAGAGGAAAATGCCCGAACAATTGTGGAAGTTGAAAATGTTGAAACGCTGGTATTGATAGTGCCCTTGTTTCCATCTACCTGTCCGTCCTTCTCCGGTGCTATTTCTCTAACTCTCACAATCTGAGCTACCATCCTTCTACTGCTACCACCGGTTTAAATTCATAAGTATAAAGCAGCCCCTAGTCGCCCAATATCATTGCACAGTATTCGCATCCATGCACTATTTGCTCAACATATATTGCACGTGTGTGGCCAACGCTAAAAGGTTGTGAATTATATTGACAATATATAGCACAATCTTATAGTGTTGCACACTTGCGGTCAATTTGATTGCACAAACAAATTATCGCGCTATAGTATCGCAATCATAATGAGCATCCAAGGGCCTCCTAACATAAGCAATGGAAATGAATAAGATTGTTACCTAAACCATAGCTTTGACCATGATCGTATGTTGTTGGAAAACAATTAAATGAATAAAACGAAAGTAAAACAAAAAAAAAAGGAATATTGGTCATGAGGTCATTGTTCGCACCTGAAGCAGTACTTAACGCTAACCTTCGAATGCACAATTATACAGAACTATGAACAAACCAATAGGAAAAAAAGGAACGATTGATCGATGCCCGATCAGAATGCCCTTTATATCCCCCTTTAGAGCTGCTTCAACCGATCAAGCTGCGGCCAGTCGACGAACTCGAGCGGATTGTTCCGTATGTAGAAGAGGATGAACACTGCCAGCGCCATACAACACAAAAAGAAAATCACGACATCGCTGGTGTACTCCTTGGAGAAGATGATGAGCATGACGGCGACGGCAATCGGTAGCGTCAGGCAGATGAGAATCTGTAACCCAGGAATGGAAATGAAGCGGCAAGTGAGCCAGGGGGTGTGATGAGTGCTGCGCCGATTCTGCACTGCTGTACTTACGGTCATGGCGCGCGAACGTTGACGAGGCACGATGGGGAAGATGGGGCGACCGCCTGGTTCACGGAATGTGCCGAGAAAGAAGTCGATCTCATCTTGCCGCACGCCATCGGCGAAGTTATTGTAGCAATAGCGAATGAGCGAGCTGCGTCCATCACGCAGCATACCCTGGACCGTGCGCTTGCCTATGCGTGTAAAGTCCGTCTTCAGGGCCCGGGTGCCGGAGTACTGAAGCGATACCAGATCGGCATTATCGGCCCATACCTGGCGGGAAACGGTAAATGAAATACATTTGCGTTTGGTTCATCCCGGCTGGCCAATGGCTGACGCTTACCGCTTTAAAGACATTGTCAAAGCTAGACTTGGGTTCGATGTGCTTTGTACCGCGATCCAGCACGTGCAGCTTAATGAGCGTCTGCTCGAGGCTACGCTTGGCGAGCTCACTCTGCACCACGTTCGTCCGATCGAGACAATCGATGCAGTTCGTGCGGAAGACACCGCGCTGCAGCGAGTGCACCATCGCCGGCGTTCCCGCCTCGTACACGGTGCAGTGGAATACACCGAACTCGTCCTGTGCGGCCGCAATGCGGTCCATCAGCAGACTCACCCGATCGTAGCGCAGCTTGCGGCACTCCCGATGGAAATCGAACGCCTCGTATCGGAGGGCTGGATTGGCGAACGCCGTAATCGTATCCTCATACGCCTTCGCCAGCACGCCTTCCGCCCCGCGCTGGTCAACCAGATTGATCAGTACCTGGCGTCCGTACCGACTGCACTGGTCGTAGAAGTGCTTCGAGCAGGCAATCAAATGGTCACCGTCCGGTAGCAGCTGCGGTGCCGGTTTGTACGCCAGGTTCGGTGTCTGCTGCCAGTACAGTGGAATGCTACCGCGCGTCTGCACAAAAGATACCCGCTCCGAGCCGCACGCAATGATTTGTTCCGTTTCAACATAGTTAGCCACTTGGCCGCTGGAATTGATGCCGCGCGTAAACAACCGGGTGCCGGCGCGTTCACGCGACCGCCTGGAAATCAACGCCCAGCCAATATTATGTCCGTTGATTGTAGCACCGTTGATACACATGACTGCAATGGAGCAAACCAGAGCATAAGTCGTCCAATTAGTTCCCTGCATCCGCCGAGCCTACACGCCCTTCTCCCGGCTACTTACAGCCGTGCATCAGCGGTAAACAGTAGCGTTGAAACTCCGGTCGATACCATTCCTCCAGCAGCGCATGGTTCCAGACGAAACGTGTATCCGCTCGCTCGTACATGCTGGTCGTGCCGCGCAGCTCCCGGCATCGCTGCATCGACTGTGTTAGATCGTAGCTGTACGAGAAGTAGAAGAAGGGCGTAGCGAGGACGCTCTCAATTGCCCTAGTGCACAGCCTGTCGTCCACCTCCTGCTGGAAGCTTGGTTCTCGCAACGGTATCACGTAGACACCCGCCAGCCGATAGATTTCCTGGTTCTCCAGCCATCCGATTGGTACCCTGTGCTTTACCGCCACTAGGTACGGTCCGCTAACGCACGTAATCAGGCCCAGGATGCCGCAAATTGGGCGTGTGTCGCTTCCTTCGATCGGTAGATGTGACACGCCTTCCGAGGCTGCAAAAAGGGATCACAAGTGGGTAGCAAGGAATGCCGTTGTTACAAGCAGCCCGCAGATTACACCATCTGTGTTATCGTACCGTTCAGCGTAACGTTTCCGGTGATTCGATCGATAATCAGATGTTCTTTCATGCCTCTCGGTTCGATCAGGAAACTGTGCTGCGTGGTGTACCTACAAAGAAAAGCCCCGGGCCCCAGGGGCCACGCGCCAGGAAATTAATTGACCATTGCGAAACTGTTGCTACAGTAGTTAAAGCACGGCTCTCGTTCTCTCACAATTCCAGCTGCCTACCGAGCGCCTCATCCCCCGCCCGTCTTGCAGCAACCACACTCTCGGAGCAGCTCGTTATCGCAGCAACCGAGTCGCGGCGAAGCAAACGCGTACCCCATACTTACAGCAGCATATCGTTGTGGAGCGGTAGCGCCATTTTCACTGTTTTCCTTCCCCGACGAAACGGACGAAAATCGATGACGATACACGAAGCTCGGACGGCGGTGCCACTGCAAACTTGCTGCTCTCTGCCCTGCTGTTGGCCACGCACAGCCTCTGACCCCCGCACCCTGGAGCCCGGACCTCGGATGACAGCTTGGAATATCCCGAAAATGACAGTTTGGAATCGGTTCACCTTGTGAAACGGCCTAGCGGCTGCGGAATGTGATTACCACGAAGCGGTGGCAAACGTAGTAGTCCTGATGATTGAGCAATTTTATTTCCTTGCCTAAATTGCTCGTCCCTTAGCAAAACTGGAACAATAAACTAGCGGAGCATTGTGTGTATGATGGGAACATAATCGTAAACAAACAACGGGGAGAACTGTCAAACGTCAACATAACATGCGCTGTATGCTGCAGCATGGAACACCGGTTTCCATCAGCAGGCTGACCTGCTCGTAAGATCGACTAGAATTAACAAATTTGTTGCATTTACAGTAAGTATTCGGCTTGTTTCGCGCGCACAACAACCGCTATCACCCTCTAATCCGGTAATTCATCTACAAAACACAGCTACAGATAGCCACTGCGTCCACCGTAGCTCAAGTGAACCGCTCCTTTTACGCAATCAACAACACAAAGTAGCGCCTGCCGAAGCGCTGTTTACGGCCAGCGCCAACCCTTGTGCAGAACGTTCGAAGCGACCAGAAGGAGGCAGTCATGATTCGTAGTGTGGTACGGTGTGCGCACGTGCGAGGCCGCTCGCACTATTCGTCCGTGGCAGCGGCAGCCGCAGCCAACCAGGGGGCCTCCGCCCGGCTGGACGAGTTCCGGACACTCGAGACAAACACGGACCGGCACGGTCCGTCCACCCTCGGTCGCTTCTACACGATTCCGGCCGAAGCGCGGAAGCAAATCTTCACGTACGGCGGTCTACCGAAAAGCTACGAGCGACAGATCAAAACCTTCAACGAGTGCTGCCTGATGGTGCGACGGCCAGCGGTCGAGATCATTGAGCTGCTCCGTGTGACCGACTTCAGTCGCCCGGTCAACCGTTTCGTGCTGTACGGGGAGGATGGAGCGGGTAAATCGCTGACACTTGCCCACCTGCTCCACTATGGCTATCAGCAGCAGTACGTGCTGGTGCACGTACCGTGGCTGCCAAATTGGCTGAAGCGTCCGAAGGAAACGGCCAACGCCAACTCAGTCGAGGGGTCACTCGATCTCCCGCTCGATGGAGCCGCTTGGTTGGTACACTTCAAGAACCAGAACGGTGCCCTCCTGGAGCGGCTTGGCCTGACCGTTAGCCGCGACTACGTGTGGACGAAACGAGAAACGACACCGGCGGGTGCGCCATTGCTGGCGCTCGTCGAGCACGGCATCAGCCGGGCCAAATTTTCCTGCGACGTCATTGCCGGTCTCGTACGCGAGCTAAAGCAACACTCAACGGCCGGCCGCGCCCGCACCATGGTCGTCATCGACGGCTACAATGCGCTGTTCCACCCGCACACGCGCATCCTAACCGAGAACAAGGTGCGCCTAACGCCGGATCGTATCACCCTGGTGCAGCCGTTCCGCGAGATCACGCGCAACGACTGGACAAACGGCGTATGTGTGCTGGCGGTCGATCGGCTCGCGCTCACCGAGGACCGGATGGCCTCCAACTTGCCACTGTATCTCCTGTACCGCGAAGGGTTCGAACATCTCGACCCGTTCGTGCCAATCCGCGTCGATGGTTACGATGAGACCGAGTTCCACAGTTGCATCCAATACTACCTCGATCGGAAGTGGATTCAAACGTCCGAACCGGGCTTCGACGTGGAACTGAAAGCTCTCAGCTGCCAGAATCCTTACCAGCTCATGCAGCTGTGCGCATCACTGTGAGCTCTTGACAGTTGTTAAAACAGCGGAAGCGGAGGGGGCGAACCTGTATTCAATATATGTTTAACGTAATAAAAAGGTCCAAATGCGATCACACTCACATACGTGCGTGGATAGAATAACCCATTAGGAGCTCTGGCATTGATAACGGCCATGCGTCGTAAGGCTCTGGCACATCTGTCTTTTTCCAGCAGTGCCTTTGATCGCTTATTCATCGTAAAGACAGTTGTTTTCAGTTTGGCGTGTATGCTGCCGGTTGCTTACCTCACGTATCACATCTTCGATGTCGCAATGTGTTGCAGGACGAATACCGGATTGTTGTGTGAAGTTGTGCCGGTACAGATTTATTGAAGAACCATTAGTAATGATTAAATAAGCAAATTTTCTTTTTTTTAACAATTTATAGATTTATTCATAGGCCTTATTATCTGCTTCTTCCGACCCCACCAATTCGCGGTGGTGCAATGCTCCATCGCAACCGATCACACGCGAACTGGACGCCCGTGCATAGCAGTCGCGAGAGGGGAATGAAAGGATTTTGTTTTTCAAAGGACATGCCAAACGCCTCCAAAGTCGCAAACGTTTCCGTCGTCGCAATCGGTGCTACGCAACAATGTGCTCGTATTGCGCCAAGCAAAACAACGATCTGCGACATTTGCGCGGGACATTGGAGGGGGACCTAGGGGAGGAGGGCAGACCTAGGGGAGGAACCAAAGGCGAAGCATTCGCTGTACTGGTTTATTTACCGTATATAATTACTACATTACAACATTACTTCGTGCGCGCGTACGGGAGGGGGCAGTGGGCCGAGATGCGTGTCACGGCATCGAGCGCGTCGCGAAGCAGATGCCCACGCTACCCAATAGAGATGGGCGGAAAGGGTTACTGACATGAAACCACTATCTGATGTCGTTGCTTCCTAACCTAGGTTTTGTTTTGGAGGAGGTGTTCCAGAGCTCTACGAAAAAATGGAAGAGCCAAAACGCACTCCCACACCCACAAATGATCATATTCCTTTTAGTCTTCATCCTCTAGTATCCTTTCAGCAAGGAGGTATTCTGCTCCATTTCCTATTAGTTCTACAGTTCGTTCTTTTCTCACCCATTTTTCCTCCCTCCCGGTTTTTCTTCATCGTGACTCCACCCTCCCGGTCTCGTTTTCTAACGCTCTCCAATATGCCACTTCATTATTGCAGGTTTTGTGCGTGATGGGCTCCGACAGCACCGACCAACAGCGGTGGCGACGAGGCGAGGGAGTTGTTCGGTATTAAACGTCAGGGGAAGAATCAACATCAGCATCCTAGCCGTAGTATAGCATACATCCTTGCGGCAGTGGCGCACACTAAAGGTAAGGCCCCGTTTCCTCTCTATTCCGTCTCTATCACAATGGACTTAACCATGGCCATCTTTGCTTTTGTGCCACATTCCGCTTCCGTTGGCAGTTGTTTTTCAAACACGTGTCGCTCGTTGCCCTCGCCTTGCTGTCCACCAGCTGTATCGCTGCCGCCGTTCGGGCACAGTTTTGACTTATTCGCTCGTTAGATAAACCTATTCTAGGTAGACACAAAACAAATAATGTGATAATGTGTGTGCGTTCACTCCTATTGCTTGGCATACTATTGTGTGGGGTGAGATGTGGGACGTATTCTTTCGCTGAACCGAACCGCCATCGATGCACAATTCAACCGACAATTCGGGTGCCTCGGGCCACCGTTACAGAATTCATGGGGTGTTCTCGTTTCAACTTCAAAAGAAGGGGAAGGGGGTACAAATACCGTTAAAGATGTGCAACAAGCTGTATGAATGTTACGTAGGCAGCATTGGGAGACAGTAATGCACACAACAAACGTTATCTTCTAAGGGATGCTTTGCTCTCTCTCTCTCTCCCCTCTCTTTCTCTTTCTCTCTCTCTCTCTCTCTCTCTCTTTCTCTCTCTCAATCTCTATCTCTCTTTTTTTTTTTGCTAGCGGCCTCGAACCACTAACCGGATTGGCACCCGAAACCCAGCAACACGCGATCAACGCTGCCCGAATTGGCGACGAACCGCGTATATTTAACTCCGTACCGGGGCAAGGGTGCCAGGGGTGTTTCTCGTTGGACTCCCGTTTATACATCCCGGACGCCCGTACCATAGTTGGCACCGCCGGCCTTGTTCAGGTGCATCTTGAACATCTCGAGGTCCAGGTCTGCGCTCGTTTCCACCTGCAGCTCGACGGCAAAATTCTGCAAAATGAATGAAGCGAACGGTAACGAAGGGGTTTAAGGCCGTTACCCGGTGACCGGGCTGCAGCTCGGGGTGGAAAACCTACGTTGATCACATCCTTGATGATCGACTTGTCGGTGGACATCTTGGCGCGCTGCATCACGCCCACCTCCGGGCCGATCCAGGTGAGGAACAGGAACTTGCTGCGCTTCGACATCTCGTCGCCCATCTGTATCCGGATGTAGCCGAACGCGCGCTCATCGTCCTGGAACTCGTCGCAAAACTCCTGGAAGCCCTGGCCCTTGGCCGAGCACACGATCGTCAGCCCGTCGAACTTGAACACCGCCCACTCGTTGTCGGTCAGGTTGGAGCGGACGTCCTCGTACGCCTCCCGGATCGCGTCCTTGTCCAGCGACGTCGGCAGGGCCATCTGTGCGCGCAACAAACCATGCAATGGAATAGAGAGTGCGTTGTTGGTGTTAGATGAGTGACGTTTCAAAGTGACTGCGCGCACGACGGTTTCTATCGGCTGGCTAAATCGAAAGTGTGCGAAAGCGGCGCCATTACCGCCGACGACACGAGACGCGGTGTGCGCATACCGAGACAGGTGCGCGAGCAGATCTGCCCATTAGGGCAGACATGCCTTTCGCGATCCTACAGCACGCCATCATCATGCCAGACGGCGCCATTGCCGAGAGTGGGCGAGATAGTGAATTGTTTCACGCAAGTGCAGCGAACGCATGCATCGCATGCTAGCCGCTGCTAGCATCGCCATCACCATAAGCCTTTCTCTTTTGTTAGTTCGCCCGTTATTTGCGCCCAGTCGCGTCGATGCGCTCCGTTATGATTTACCGCTTTTGCTGCAACATTGATTGGCGCTCGGTACGTTGTTGTTTCACTTTCCGTTGCCCCCCTCCCGCCCTCCTGCCATCAGTGCGGCAATCCGCACGCAGGAGAAGCAGTTCAGGGGTTTTTTCTTCGTTGCGGGAACAAACAATTGCGCGCATGATGCGCCGCCCATCAGCCCTCAGGCAGTGGCGAGACGAGTGGCGAAGCGTCTCGATTGCCTTTTTTGCACAGCAATGCAATCGAGCTGGGAAGTGGTTGTTGTTTACTCACTGTTCCGCATGCCGACCAAGTCCAAGGACCTAAGGTACAGAAAAAAAATTGCAAAAGAAAAAGCACCACTGGCCGGCCAGTGTGCCAGGGGAATTACCTGCGGACCAACAGCTGGATCTTGGACTTGACACTTGGCCGCGCAATCAAACGAGTAGTGTGTGACCACAGTCAGCAGCGCTGGCATACTTCCAACAGCCAACCTGCTTGTCCAAGATAAGTGGCCTAGAGTGGATGGTTTGTTTGTGTAGCACAACACATTGTAGCAGAGAAGGAGTGGGGCTCACGACGGCGATAACGACAGCTCATCCTGGGCCCTGTATGTGCGACCCGCCCTCCCCCCCCCCCCCCCTCCGGCGGTCATTAATCAATTCTGTCTCCGATCGTACCCATTAGAACCAGGATTCCGGTCATCCCCGTAACGGAATACTCGGAACGGCCGCACGTCCGCAAGTGCAGTCGCCGGCAACCTGTTTTGTACCAGGGTTGTACCAGAGCTGCTTGTCAGTAGGCGCACTAGATAGATCTTCTGCCCAATGCACGCGACAACGCCAGTATCGGCTGCTCTAGCACTAATTACTGCCGGTCGGTAACGGTAAATGAGGGACGCGAGTGAGACCGAACGCCTACAGTGTGCCGAGGCAAAGTGTGCGGATGAACAATTTTATACTTTTATTAGCAGTAGTATTAGCAAAAAAAAAAAAAGAACAATCCATTAGCACCGAAAATGCCACTGCGTCCAATCCCGTATATGCCGGGGGCGAAGCCTAGCCAGTCTCTATCTTACAGGATGGCTACTGATCAGTGCCATCTTTCCCATCTTCTTTCTACTGATCAGTGCCAGAATCTCTAATGGTTTGGCTCGATTCGGCATCTTCGCCTTCTGATGATGACCTCAACGATTAAATACAAGTTCCACGAGATACCGATCTGGTACTTTTGCTGATCTGATCATTCACACACAATTATTTTGAAGGTAATAATCCATGGTTTGATAACCGATTTGGTTAGAACTCTGCTTGTATTTTCGTTGCTAATCAGAAACATTTCTAAAAAGACATCCAGTTGCACAAAGCATTGCAGGTCAACAAAGCTGCATTCCGAAATCCATGGGAAATGATTTAAAGAACATTGGTTTGGTGGATTGGTGCCGATTAAAAAAACTACAGAAACATAATTAAGCATAAGGTATCAGCTTCAGAAGCGTAAGACGGAATGCATCTAAAATTGATGAAAAATCTAGTTTTCAATGGGATTTTTCAAAACCATCCGAGGGTACGGAAATGCAAACTTATTATTTTGCAATCAAATGTATTCAGTTAGCTAAAAATACTTTCGCCACACATTGACTTGTTTTGTAAAGGCATCTATAAAAAATTAACAGTGAATAAATCGTAATTGATTGAAAACAGGCTGAATTCGATTCTGAATGGTTTGACATTTAACGACATGATAAAAATGTGAGAGCGGCTACAGAAAGCTGGCACAGCCTATCGGTAAATCTTTCTTTCTATGGATTAATTATTTGTCTTTTAATTTTTTGCTTTGTTATGTACATATTTTACCTTGTACTGTGTAATTGTGAATAAAAAAAAATCGTTATTGGATTTTTTGCAAAATTGTGCGTTGTTTTAGTGTAGCTCTGTCGTTTCATGTGTCAAAACCAAACGGAGGGAGAGGGGATTTTTGTTTATTGTGCCCCCCGAGCCCCCAAAAAGGGTAAAGACGGCCCCGACTGCTGACCAATCACATTCAACAATCTTTTTAGCCCTTAGTCTGCGAATACTGCGAGTGGCGAAGGTCGACATTAGTATCGTGAGTATTCAAGCGACCATCTAGAGGAGAGCTCTTTTGATCGATCTTCAATTGATTTCCTTGAATTGAATTCCCTGTTAGCGCTTTTTGGGAGGAGGGGTTGGGGGGGGGGGGGCTTTGTTGTGGCCCTGGGCGTCTGGCGTCCCTATCGCTCTATCGCTTGGTTAGCTTGGTGCATCCTGCGCGACGAACGCGATAAGTCCAATGAGGTTATCACTTTCGCATCCCCAAAGGGCTCCCCGTGCCTTGCGATGCGAATGATTAATGAACCCCCGGCCGGCTAAGGGGGGTGCTTGGTGGCCCGGGAGGCCCTGGCCAAACGAGGTCGGTTCAGTCGGCCGCCGACCCTCGGCCCGGGGCCGAACTGATAACACATCCATGCAAAAGGGGGGGGGGGGCACCACCATCGATATCACGCAGGAGCGTTTAGTTAGGACGTTCCGCGGTCGGATGACTCATCCGACAGTGATGATGTCACGCTCCGCCGGGTCCTCAATGCGCCCGACCCAAAATCGCCATTTGATAGCGGCCGCGTCTTATCGGTGGTCTTGCATCCCATTGGCCCTGGGGTGAGCAACAAACCGCGAGCAATTGGACCGGGCGACTGATTGAGCCTCTCCCTTTATCAATTCTGAAGCCCTGCGCGCCCGGTTCGCAGATATTTCCACACATCCGCTCGTCGGGGTGGGGGGGCGCCGTGCAATTCCACTATCACGGAGCGCACATAGGGTCCCCGCGCCCCATCGATGAGTCAAACAAGTGCCTCTCGTACCGTATGGTGGAAAGGGGCGGGCGCAGACCGGCGTGATGGAGCTGGAGACCGATTATTCATTGAACCGGATACGCAACATACGGTCGGTGACTCATTTCGGTGAAAAGCCCGCGACGTGGCGCGACGGGAAAACAGGACGGGGAACTTTGCAAGCGCCAGGCCCCAACCACACCAACACACGACGCTTGCAGCGCAAACAAACAAACATAATGAGTGGGTGGCAGAAGGGGTGGGAGTTGATGGGAGAGCACATCGCAGACGCGCGACTCCAGCAACGCTGCTGCTGCTGGTGTCGCTTTCAAGAATGTGGATCACGTTCTAATGAGATGTGTGCGTCTGTGTGCGTATATATTCTTTGTTCTACCGTATCTCTCTCTCTCTCTCTCTCTCTGTCTCTCTTTTTCGCTCTAGCACGCGCTCTTTCTTTCGTGCTCCTTTCGTTTCGGTAAACGGTGACAAGGCCAGGTTTCCTCCACGGCCACCACGCCGCCATCTACCAATGGGGAGGGGGGGGGGGGGACAGAGGACACGAGGCGTAAGCCTTCTCCCCCCCGGGAGACCTTTATTGGAGTGCCAGCCGCGTTCGTCTCGACAACATTCACCTCCTTAAAAGGCGAACGCAGCGGCACGGAGCCCGGCATCGCACAAAACACACAACCACTCACACAGCGCGCGACACCGCCGGTGCTGATGACTGTTCTTCTGGACGTTCCATTTTAGGCGTCTTTCTTAGCCATCGGCGCAGACAGTGCACAACGCGCCGCGTTTGCGTGTGTGGGCCAGTGATATGCCCGGTGTCCTTTTCTGCTTCCTCTCGCGCCGCACGCTTTGGCTGTCTCGTTTATGCGTCCATGGCTGCAACGCCGGCCGGTCGGACTGGCATGCGATCTCTGGTTGGTGTTTGAGCGAGCAGAGATGAGAGAGAGAGAGCGACAGGGAGCAGGCGTGCAGCCGAATGAGGTCATGGTGCATTCCACACCGAACATCTCCCTTTCCCCCATGGGCGGCGGCGGTGGCGGTCCGTGTACTTGATGCTCCAGATCGTGCCACCTCATCGTCGGAGTTTGTCCGTCCGCATGCCAGGCCGTCGTCTCGTCGCGAAGGGAACGAGGATGGCAAAATGTCATCGCGGTCGTCGTCGTCGTCGTCGTCATCGCTGGAAATAGATTCTCTAAAGGAGTTGTCAAGGGCCCGTCAAGAAAGGGGGGGGGGGGATGGAAGGGACCGAACTCCCGAGATCCAGGCAGTGCTCGCTTTTCCGGGAATTTTTCCGGTCGAGGTGACCATTCTAGCGCTAGCGAAAATCGTCCAGACTGGTCGGTCGTTCTGGGCTTTGCATTGTGTCTCTCGAGGCATCTACGATCCCTTATTCTTTTGCCCCGGTGTTAGAGCGTCGTTGCGACTCTCCTCTCCTCTGCACTTTTGTGCCCAGATCTCTCTTTTGACAGTTATTATAGGGAGGGGGTTTCGGTCATTGTTGGCCAACAACAGGAACTATTTTTGACGATTTTTTGTGGCGTAACCATTCCACTTTATTATTTGAAGTGAATGACATATTCAACTATAACTTTTTTAAGAATATTTGGATCTTTTTTTTTTTGGGGAAGATTTATTAAAAACTTCATCCATGGCAACAAATTTAGGCAGTCGTGTCTTCGAAAAGATACTTTTTTTCCGGTGTCCCTCATAGCTGCGCGATGGGTCATCCGAAACACACACAAATTTTTTTGATAGATTGTAAGTTTATTCAGGTAATCCCGTCGAGGTTTTGTTGAATTTCCAATTTTTCGATGTTTGGTAGTTCTTTGAAGTGATGCTTTTTGCGATTTTGCAAATAAAAACGAGTTTTACATAATTGTTTAAACAAAAGTATCAACAACATTTATGATATCTCGACGAAGTTACCTGACAAAGGGTGTACAAATTATGTGTTAAAAATTTCAAAACAATCGCTCCAGTAGTTTTTACGGTACGAACGGTACCGGCTTTGGAAACATTGGGGAAACGCTCTTGAAAGTAGCGAGCTGTATGAAGCTTTGTATGGAACGCGGATCTTTAAAAAATCTATAACTTTCTAAGCATTGCTTTGATTGATCCAAAAATGTAACACAACATTCTTGAAACGATCAGCAGTCAGGGAAAAAAATGTTAAAAATATGTGTCACAAAAAAAATACACAAGTCTCTCTCTTACTGTGAATGATGCTATCATGGCCGATGGAGGGTGTGCAACTTAACGCCAAACGAAAAAAAAGGCTAAGCACAAAACAACAACAGTCGCTAGTAAGCGATAATGAACATTCACCACACGCGAGGCAGATGGTCATGGCACAATCCAATAAAACTACTCACCCCAAATTGGAGACCCAATGAACGCGACCATGTGGCCGAGGAAGTGCCGATGTACACTCTTCTACTTGGGATACTTTTTTTCTCTCTCTCTCGCCCACCGAATCTCCACACCAAATCTAATCACCGAAGTTTTGGGAAATCCGAACCGAAACCAACAGGTCTTAGGGGCCCTAACTTCTCACATCAGTGCACAGCATCATCATCATCATCATCATGATCAGCCTCAAGCTATCTAGCAGCAGCAGACCGGCCTGCCAGTCGGCAGATGAAGATCTCCTTTTCTCCTTTTTTCTCTCTCTCTCTCTCTCTCTCTCTTTATATAATTCTTCTTTTAGTGTTTTGCGGGACTTCCTCATCTCGTGATTCGCGAAATTCCACCACAAAATCGGTGGAGACGCGGGGTGTCCAAAGTACCTCCCAAAAAAAAAACAACACCACAAAACGATTTTGATATATGTGAACGTGCGTGTGCGTGTGGCCATGTGTATGTGTGCGTCTGGAGTCGGGTGGGTCCCGGTGCCGCGGCTGCGTCAATTTATCATTCCGGGACGGGTCGGCAGGTTGGATCGAGCGTGCCTACACAACCCTTACTCTAGTTCTACTTTGCCTGCGTTTCTTCCCGTTTCCACAGCCCCCCCTCCCCCCCCCCCCCCTTACCACGGAGAAACCTAACGGAGGCCAGCAGCACGCACCGCGCGGAAGGGTTCGAGTGTGGGAGGGGACTGGCGCTGTGTAGTAGCGGAGTTTGGGAAGGAGGAAGTTCGTTGAACTCACTTGTTGCTCTCGCTGGCTGGCTTTGGCTTTGGCTTTTCCAGCCTCACCGTCGAGCGAGACTGCGAGCATCTTTCCCCGAGGGTTCTGCACGGCAAAACTCATACTGAGATGCTAGTCATCTCACTTGAAGATTCTGGATCATTCAACAGAGTCGTCTAGAATGCCGAAACAGATCGTGCATCAGCTTGCGGGATTGGTTGGTGATACCGTATAACATACTGAGACCGAGAACCAGTGGTAGATCGTTGGTTCGTTGCAGCATGAGCGACACGAGCGTCAACTGCGGCAAATCTGTACAAAATCACAAAACTGCCGCAAGTGCCGCAACCAGTCTTCCAGAGCCTTTAAACGATGCCCGGCACTGCATCAAATTGCACTTGTGTTGGACCAACACTGTAATACAGGGTGCGCCGCCATCAGGTGCTTATCTATTTGAAGGTTGAATAACTCTGTCATTTTTCAACAGGTTATTGAACTTTACATTGAAAACTTCAACAAATTAATATCATTCATATCATAAACATCACTTTATATTGGAAAAAAAATCCTTCGCTAGTGAAAACTGCGGTTGTGCAATGGAGTAGCTTGCTCGTTCGCCGGATTTGACGGCACTGGATTTTTTTTCTGCCGATCTATGTGAAAACTATGGTTTATGCTAACAAACAGAAGGCGAAGAAACAATTAAAAGCAAATATTAGAGATTAAACTGCAAAACACACTCCCGAAATGTTATCAAAACAATGCAAAATGCCCGAAAAAGTTAATTTTTTGTGTGTTGAATGAAGGCGGACAGTTGATAGATACCACATTTTGAGTTAATTATCAATAAATGGTCTAGAATAACCTAAATAAAACTGGTTCATTTTCCAAAACTGGGCTGACAGAAATGACAGAGTTATTCAACGTTAATATGTATAGGCAAGCACCTGATGGCGCACCCTGTATGCTGTATGTACCAGGTACCACGGTACGGTGGTGGATGCTGGTACGTGCTGGTTCATTTCTTGGCCGGCGCGATCAGTGCACAACCGCGAATTGGGCAAATGGCCTTCTTCTTGTCGCGCGGGGCGCGCGCGCGCGCATAACGCGAGAACCTTCGCGCAGATCGCGAAAACTCCCCCCGGCCCTCCCCGTGCCATGTCGTGCACTGCCTTGATCCCTTTCCCCCTGCTTCCCCACCGAGCGAATGAGCTTCGTTTCGTTACCCCGCGCCCACAATCCACCGGAGGCCGGCGAAACGCACCCAACAAAAAGAAAAGCAAAAAGAAAAACGAAAAGAAAACTTGCCTTGCTTGCTTGCCGGGCATACGAACCGGCATCTGGCCAAAAAAAGGGGGCAATTTATTGTGAGGGGGGAGATATATAGAGAAAGAAAAAAGGGTGGTGGATGAGGGGGGGGGGGGGTGCGAAGGAGAGGGAGAGACCAGAAATGGGGTCGCGGTACGGTGTGGTGGTGGATCGGAAGTTCAGGAGATGCAGCGCACCGTGCCTGGAACCCGCCGCGGTGGTTCGTCCAAAGCGAGAGAGAGAGAGAGAGAGAGAGAGAGAGAGAGAGAGAGAGAGAGAGAGAGAGAACTGCGGCAGCCACAGATCACGCGGTACGTACGAACCGCGGTTAACCGGTTCCTGGCCTTCTTCTTCTTTCACTTTTCTCCTTTTTTTCGTCTCTTTTTCTTTCTTTTCTTCGCTCTCTCTCTCTCTCTCTCTCTTTCTTTCATCTCTCTCTCTCTCTCACACACACACACACGCATTGGTTTTTTTGTCTGTTTTCGGAAAGAAAGAAGATGCTTTGGGAGCAGCAGCAGCAGCACCATCAACAACAACAAAAAAGGGTCGAAAAAGAAAACCATACCCCGAGGAGAGGTTCCCCGCGTGGGGTGGATTTTGGAATCGATTACCCCCTCCCCCGCTCCTCCCTCCACCGGCCCCACCGGGGCCCACAAGACCCATGGGGCCGAACGGTGTTTTCAAATAATATTTTAACGAAATTATGAAACCCCCCCCCCGGCACCGCGAGCCGTGTCGATGCGCGGGCGTTGGTGGTTTAATTGATGGTTAGCGGAGAAGCTGGAACTGGAGATGTGTATGTGTGTGCGTGCGCGGAACCGGAACCATTGTACGGGGTACGAGAGAAATCGAAACCCGGCCCGGCCCGGCCCGGCCCTCCCTGTGTGCGTCATAAATGCGGCCTTTTCGATGCACTGAAGACAAGGAGGTTGGGGGTGAGGGCTCTTTTGCTCCAATCTCCCAATCTCTCGCTCTCTAAGCCTCTCCCACGCGTATATCTCGGATTATATGGACCCGAATCGGAGCCGGGGTTCGCCCAATTCCCCAAGTACCACCGCTCAGCTCAACGTCTGATGGCAGGTTGGCGCTATCGCGACGGCGCAAGTCACGTCTCGCAAGTGCACAAACAAGACAACCTGGCAGGCAGGCAGGTGATAGGGCACGTGGACCGGACGGACGGAGTGTGGAGTGGACTGACTTCCGCCATACCGGCTTGTGCAAACAATTGGATAAGGCCGCTTGCTAGTTGCACGTCGTCGTTTGAATGAGGCTAAGTCTGATGGAAGAGGCAGAGCCCCGGTGAAGCCGCAGGTGCTTATCGAGCAAACGAACGTGCCCCGGTATCGGTCCCCAACTCCCTGGTCACCTGTTCAGGCAGTTAGATAGCGGAGCGGAACTGGTACACAGATAGGGGCTACACTAAGGCACACTCAACAACAACAACAATCCTAAGCACCGTTTTCGCCCATCGGATATCGGGGCTGTTCACTCTGGGCTTCAAGGAGTGCTTACCATGCGTCTACATTATCTAGGACCTAATCCTAGAATCTTGTGCTTAGTCCATGCGTCTACACTGTCTAGAAGCTAGGGAAAATGTACGTAGCCCTAGAACATTTCTAGACGGAAATGTCTGACACTTTCGTGTAGCGGTTCTAATCAATTTAAGACCGGTTCTGTCAAGCTGGTCTGGTGATGTATGCGAATTGACAGATGTATCTGTCCAGACTTGTCTAAAATCATCCTCGGAAGAGATTCTGATCCTTAGCTTCCTGAATCCAGTGATCGGTGCAAGAGGAGCATCTTGGAGTCTGTTCCGGGAATCCAGGAGAATCCTGGCATATCCTAAAATCCTTTACGTCGCATACGACGCAAAACGATGCTTGTTCATTGTCGTCAGAGCTGGTACCATGCGTGGAGCCCACATTTAGCCCCGGTACGAAATCGCGAATCGACCATTAGCGCACACACGATTTACGATTTCCGTCCGTGGGACGCGATGCGCTGTTTGGTTGATTGTCACTCAACAACAACAACAACGACCGGCCAATCACCACCGGAATGAACGGTGACCAAACGGTGTTGACGCGTACTAATTGGAAGTGATTGGTGCCCCAATCCAATCCCTATCGTATCGGATCGGATCGTGGTCGGTACCGGTTGCTAATGAGCTTTGCTACTAGAGGTGTCCGCGTCACCCCGCAACTAACTAACTAATTCAGTGACGTCACTGGTAACCCCCCCCCCCCAAAAGTAGTCCAGCCGGTTCCGGGTGGTTTTCCTTTGCACTTTCCAACCACTCTAGAAACCCTTCGCCCTCTCCTTTACCACAGCATCAGCCTCAGCCCCGTTGGCCTAGTGGTGCCTCTAGTGGCCGCTACGCACCACCACCTCGACCAGTAGTATAGGCGCCATCCACCGTTTTATATACAGTTACCAGGCACCCCTCCCCCCCCCCCCCCCCCAACCACCGCCCCGATGACGGTCAATTCCATTTTGGGCTTCGGTTCGGTGGAATATGGTGAAATTGCCCCCCCCTCCTCATCTCCATTGCCTCTTTCACTCGCGCGCGCGCGCGCGCGCGTGTGATGGATGAGAGATTCCAGGAGCTTTCGGACCTCGGCCCAATTAGGTTCCCTTCCTCCCACCCCGGTCGGTCGACCGAGCCACGAAGCCGAAAGATAAGGCCCTACCTCAACACCGTGCCATCAACTTCGATCCAGAGGAGAGTAGGGGGAAGATCCGGAGCACGCCACGATCCATGCTCCTTGCTATGCATTTAGGGCGCATGAGCGGCCAGCTTTCACCTGGCTGTCTCGGAGCCGAATTCGTGGCACGCAAGTGGCCTGTTAAGGGAGAGGCCACGCCATCTTGTTGGATACAGCCGGCGGCCGGCCCCAAAAACTGCGTGCATCGCGTGCAGCAGCAGCAGCAGCAGCAGCAGCACCGCACGATGATCTCTCTGTCGCGTATGCCCAATGTGACACACCGATACATGCAGGCGTGTGCACGCACGCAAATGCACGCGTGTTTCACGGTTGCAACCCGTTGATGGCCTTCCTTCTGCATCCTACACCTTGCCCTTCTGCACCGCTTACCGTGTTGCACATCGAAATCTGCCGAAATAACAGACAAGCGGTGGAAAGCGGGCGGCGAGGAGGGCCTGCCAGAAAGGGGGCTAAGGGTCGTACGAAATGGTAGAAGAAAACAAAAACTGTATGAAGAAACCACATCTTCTCCCCTTTCTTCTCTCTCTCTCTCTCTCTCTCTCTCTCTCTCTCTCTCTCTCTACGTCTCTGTTTCGTGCAGCAATTCCCTTTTGCTGGAGACGCAGACTCCGGCCTTGCAGCCAGCTCCCTTTGGGCTTCGAACCGAACCTAGGAACCGGTTTCTGGACCCGGAGAGTCTCCCGGTCCCAGTCCCAGTGCCGGCCCCGGTGCCGGTTCCGATGGTGTCGTTGTAGTCGTGTCCCCGGGTCCGGTGTCCGAATCCGGGGACACAAAAAAAATCGGACCTATCGAATAATCTGCTACCTGCCCGAGCGAATCCCTGGTGGGTGATGCACCGCGGTCCGGTCGGGTCGCGGGTTGCGTCGCGAAACGTACCTTTCGTGGCTTTGCCTCTGCCATTTGCTCAACTTCCACCGAATCGGCCATTGCTGCTGTGCTGCTGCTGCGAGTTGATGGGAGTGATGTGCTGGTGGTGTTGATGATTGCGCACGCCGAAGAAGCTATCCTGGCTGGAAGGCTCTGCTGCTGCCGTTTCAGCACTACCTCTCTCTAAAGCGAGCCCGTTTGGCACACAAAACGCCACCCGCACACACTGACACACAAACACACACAAACTCACAAAAAACACACACCCGTGCGCACCACGAGATAGTCGTCGTCGTCGTAAAAGGACACGCTGGTTACCGTGGGCTGCGGCTGGGGATGAGTACACCAGCAGCAGAAGCTGATAATCGTGGGCGACGTACACTAACCAACCGGCAAAAGCGGGATGTGAACCAGGTTCGCTTATTCCAGAAAGCGTGTCCGCGCTGTTCCGCAGCTAGCTAGCAAGTCTCGCGGTTACCACGGCTGGCGGTATGACGATGCGTTCGAACGATGCTGCGCCCGGCGTCGTCGTCATCGTCGTCGTCGTCGAGTCAGTTGCGTGCACCACTACTGCGTAAGGAGCGATCAAGCATAGCGAAGAGGACGACCGCAACAACAGTTGTGTGCGTGCGTGTGGGCATGCTCGACTTGTTGATACCGAGCGCGACCCCTAACTCCCCACCCCCCCACCCCTACCGTTTCTCTATGCTCCCTGTGGAAGTTGCAGTAAGTAGCATAATTTACCATTTTTATATTTTATGCACACAGAGACTCGCTTTTACTATTTTTGCATCACTGTACAGTCGAATCGGTTCGGGCAGCATTCGGGGTCGGCGCAGGATGCTATGCACCACCCTCGCCAGCATGTAGCAAAACGACAAATTATGAGGTTTTAGCATACAGTTTTGTTTTTTTTTTTAACTTTGCCTGTTCCAGCCCCTACATCAACCGGTGATCGTTGAAACTACGGTTCAACAATTTATAGAACTTTAAGTTTTCTTTATTAAAGCTGCTTTCACACCGGAGGCGTTTTTGTAACGTTTTTTTTTTACCTGTGTACAATCTCGCTGTGAATTGCGAATTTAAGCTTTCTCGTCCGGCCCCTGATGTGAAAGCAACAATAGCCAGGCAGGTTCAAGGTCAAAAATAAATTAAATAAAAATAAAAATAAAATAGAATTCAGCAACGCAATATGCGAAGGTTAAGCTATTTGTAGCAATTTATTCTCAGGACACGCGAGGCAATGGAACGAGGTTGCCCAATACTTACGGCGCGAACTGTCCATGTGTGCGGTGTGTGTGTTTTTTTCCTTTTTCTGATGTTATAGACGAAAAACAAACAATATTACTAGCAAGAACTCCATTAAGACTCGGGGCTTAATCGCATGAGTTAAAAATATTAACAAAAGGTTTACTTCATATTCTATAGGCCATATGAGTTATATGGCATCATCATCATTTATTTGAAATATACTTTACTAGCAAAAGAAACATTCCGTTAGCAGTCATACCTCATTGGCGATCACGTGGAGGCAACAAGCTCCGTTTTAAGAGTGCAAGAACATCGCCAGCAAAACAAATTCAAAAAAAGTAATATCTAAAACAATAAATATCATTTTTCTGCGAAACGGTGTGTAAGGACATAAATCACTGTCTGATTTATCTATGTTCTCGTCGGTGTTCTGCGGCCAGTGTGCTTCAGACTTTAGGTGGGATGCGATTTTCGTTCCCTCCATCATCTTATTTTTATTCCAACCAATTCAATAGCTTTATTTCTGTTTTCCTGCAACGAATATCTTAGCACCACCCAGCTCTGGGCTGCTGGCAATTGGCACTTCTCTATTCCTGATCGGTCTGGTTCCGTGAGGCAGTATGAAGCAATGAAGAATTAATGAAGACACCCTAAATAACAAACTAACTAACATTTATTCCGGGCGAAAACACTCACTCTTGAGATATTTTGCGTGGAATCTATCTCTCTTAAAATTTTCATGGATATTACAGGGTGCGCCATCAGGATGTATCCTATTTTAAAGTTGAATAACTCTTTCATTTTTCAGTAGATTTTGATTAATAGGACAGTTTCTGAAACTTCAGTCTATGCCATTTTAATAATGGATCACTTCACGTTAAAAAAACCGACTGAAATTGTCACACTTTACATTGAAAATAATCAGTCAATAGTGAAAGCTGCGGTCGAGCAATTGATGGTGAGTACTCGTTCATCGCATATGACGGCGCTGGATTTTTTTCCTGTGGTTCTATTTCAAAAATTAGGTTTGTGCCAACAAACCGAAGTCTATGAAACAACTTAGAGCAAATATTGGAGCTGAAATTGCCAAAATAACTCCCTAAATGTTGTCAAAACAATGTAAAATGCCCGAAAAACCCACCTTTTTTGTGTGTCCAATGAAGGCGGTCATTTGATCGATATCATATTTTGAGTATGGCGCAATAAATGGCATAGAATAACCTAAATATAACTGGTTTATTTTTTAAAATCGGTTGAAAAATGACAAAGTTATTCAACTTTAAAATAGGATACATACTGATGGCGCTCCCTGTATATTAAAATCTTTTATTTTTTCAAGAATAATCATTCTCATTTTAATCAAAAATAAATAAAACAGATACAGCGGCAATTTGATAACTATGCGGATGAACAAAAACTTTTAAAATGTTCGTTTTTGGGAAAGTCAAAACTTCGAATCTGTGAAATGCACAACGCCTAATACGGCCCGCGCATTTTCACACAGCTTTTTCTTTGTTAGTTTTTGTTTCGAACGATCCAAATAATTTACGCAATATTCTTGCGCTCTAGGTTAAGAAAATTTAAAACAAAAAACAATAATATACATATAATACGCTTAATGAAGTAGCTAAGCATTATGATAGGAATGCATAATTCTATGCGAGTGTCTAGTTGAAATACATGATGCGTAACATTAGATGGTTTAATTGATTTTGTACGAAACAGTTTTCAAAAACTTTAAGACAAATTGAATGGAAAACATATGTTAATGTCTGGCATAATGCGCAGCTGATGAAGTGCACTTGTGAAACAATTGAAAAAAAAAACGCTAAAAGTGATGTGTATGCTGTGAACTATGTTACTATTTGCATTGAAACAAAAAACAGTCCGTTTGTGTGGGATCGTTTAGCGCCGTTTTCAGTCTGATGACATCTCGTAAGAGTGCCTCGATGACGATTGCGTTTTGGAGCGGTGTGTGGGCAAAGGGAATTCACAATCAAGCAAACAGAAAACCTTAGCTCGGTTGGTGAGAATATAACCGACGTTACTGCACCTGGTGTGGAATGGTTGGTAGTGTCGTGTGCACGTGCACACGCCCCGCGACGGTTCGGCAAAACTGGCCAACACGGATTCCAGTCCCCGTATTGATTCAGTTTCTCTTGGTCGCAGACGCGAAGTGGCTGTTCCTCTACTGTATCAAACCCACGTGCCATTCGATATAGCAGTTTCACGGTTCAACTGTTTTTAATCGTTTTGAAACCGAGCCGAGTGTAAAAGAGTGAAAAGGATCCCCGCCGACAGTGAATAATCAAAATGGTATGCGCCAAGTGCTGTTTGTTCTGTTATCGCTCTGCACTATTTTATTCTACCCTACACATGCACAACATTCAACCAGTCCGTCTGCCACGAATTCAAAAATGCTTCCTATTCGCAGGCAACAGCAACCTGCTTTGGATGTAAGGAAGATATCAAAGACAAGATGCTGGAGGCACTCGGTAAGAGCTGGCATCCGGAGCATTTTGCCTGCAAAGAATGCAAGAAGCGCATCGCGGAAAACAAGTTCCACGAAAGTGACGGGCTTCCTGTGTGCACCAAGTGCTTTGAGTCGAAGATACAGGCAATTTGTGCAGCATGCCGAAAGATGGTAACGGAGGTACGTGGTAGAGAAACACATGCGCCTGCTGCATGACTGCTTCAGATCACGGCACGCCACGTGCTATTTTTAGCTTCTTCCGCGAGAAGCGTGAAAAGCCGCGCCAACGCATGATGCTAATTTGTAATAACATCCTATGAATCGATATTTTTAGCTTCTTCGCCAAGAGGCGTGAAGTACGGGTTTGATAATCAACGATTAATCGCCAACCGCAATAATCTGCTTCATTCGGATAGTCTCTTAATTATTTCCACGGTAGTTTTGTACCATTGCCGGATCGTGCACATGAGCGTTTTACAATGAGATGCTGCTACATCACTGATATGATATTACATTACCGCTGCAGTATTAAATTTTATTCTAAACACAGGCTATTAAGTTCAGATGAATGAAAAAGTGTGGGCGTGGGGAAGGGGGGCGGGCAAGAGAGCCTTGCTCATCAACCTCTTGCTCTCGGTTTTCCACAGAAAGTAGTGAAGGCGATGGGTAAAGCGTGGCATCAAGAGCACTTCATCTGCGGTGGCCCATGCAAGCAGCAACTGTCCGGCAAGACGTTCTTCGAGCGAAACGGCAAACCCTACTGCACGGCCGACTACGAGCGTCTTTATGCACCAAAGTGTGGCGGCTGCAAGAAACCGATCGCCGAAAAGGCACTGTCAGCACTCGAAAGCAAGTGGCATAAGGAGTGTTTCAAATGCAAGGTGAGCAGCTTCCTTCCAGTTTTTTTTCCCCCCGGTAGAGTGGTGATAGATTTCCTTCCTTTATTTGTTGCTTTGGCCCTCTGTTTTGGTGATCGCTTCTCGTGCAGCTGTGCAAGGAACCGATCGGTGTGGATGCCAAGTTCCGCGCCGATAAGGAGAAACAGCCAATCTGCGAAAAGTGTGGTATTTAGATTGTTTCCGAACAACCGCTCATCCTGCTCAGTACTCATTCAATCAACCATACCGTATTCTACCGCCGATACACCACAATGCTTTCTTCGTCCTTCGTTCGACGTACAGTGTTAGCTCCATCTGTGTGTTTAGTGCTTTGTTGGCGCTCACCATAGTGTCGATCAGCTACTTCCGTGGCGAACTCTCGTCGCATCTGTGTGTTCCGTCGTCTGGATAAGAAATAAATCATTTGATTTGCTCCACCTTCTTCCAGCCAAGTGTTGTTCCGTCTATTTTCTTTGCACAAATTCCATTTGCATTTGTCATCAACACACCCCGTGTGTAGCAACTGAACAGGCTAAGTTGGTTGGCTGTTTGGATTACTTTTAAATAATTTATTTATATTGCTTCCTACATGTCAACAACAACAACAAAAACTTGTGGCTAAAATATGTCGTTTTAGCATTCTCATTTGAACCGAATCACTTAGATAAAAGGCCATGATCGAGCTGGCTGTGCATTGCCAACGCGATACTGCGCGAGCCCATAATAGTCCATGGCTCCTAGTGGCATGGAAAACGTGGTGGCGTTGTTCAGGCACCGTTCAACAGTGATGCTAGCCAAAAATGTTATTCACCAAGGTGTTGAAGCCGGTGCTGAGGGAGGAAAGAATACCTTCGTCTGTTCCGGAAGACGACTGTGACGATGATGCTGCTGCTGGTGACTGTTGCTGTTGCGGTCGGTATTGTGTCGAGATCGATGGTCGGTAGAATGACCCATCGTTACGCTGCGCCATATTGTTGGAGTAGAGGTGAGTAGAAGGAATGGTCGGTTATCGCGTGTGTTAGAGGAGTATTTGTTTCTTGTTGATCAACTAATCCAAAATCCCGGTACCATCTGTTCTAGAATCAAGCACTGGAACCATCGCTTTTTATTTACATGGGTCTAAAAGATTTATAGTAGGCGAAGGCAGTCATTATGTTTACCTCATTGAACGTCCGTTCTAGGAACGTGGACAACAAGAAATATGTTTAAACTAATCAAAGAAAAGGGTGACTTGACTTAAGTGGTACACTTATTCGCAACTTGTCTATAAATTTAAGCAAGGTGAGTAACAGGTTTGAACTTTTTTTTTACCGTGTACTTGACACCAGAGCATCCCAAAAGAACCGTCGCATGAATCCTATGACTACCGACACCTTTGATACCTTTTGAAACTAAAAACCAGTGCTAACGCTTCCGTCCGGGGGCGGTTTCTCGAACTATGTACACGATACAGCGGTTAAGCTAACATAAACGATCACGAGCCCCACGGAACGATGACCACGACGACAACGATGGCGACGGCAGCGTCAGAGCGTACTAGAATAGCGGCTCAGGGTGTGAATATGAGACGATCACCCCCACTCGCGCTAATACCGTCGGTTTTGCCGTCACCGCTGGGTGTGTTCGCGGGCAGTGACACGCTGGCAGCTACATCGGGCATCTGCTGCACGGGGCTTGTAACAGGAAGCTGGACTAGGTCCTTTACTCCTTCAATATTGGACACCGTTTCGGTGTCGCCAAAACTCACTTCCGATTGCGTGTTAGGGGAGGAAAAGGGCATCTGTACAATGGTATGCGTTGTCCGCTGTTAATTACGAAGACGGAGTAAGTGAAAAGTTAGCTTGGTTGTATAAGGTAGTGCGTAAGGAAACGCATGTGAAACGACAAGATGTGAATGGTACATATACAGAATACAGCTCTCAGGTAGGTTACAAACAGATGCTGATGGTTATGTGTTGCGCGTAAATTGCACCGCCAGTACTACTCACCTTTGACGGTTGCAGCGTGACATTGAGTAGCGTCGGGTGCTGCTCCACGATCATAAAGTCAATCTCCTTCGGCAGAAAACCATCGGCAAACACCTCCAGCTTGTAGACGCCCGGCATCAGTATCCGCCAAAACTCGCCGTACTTGGTCGTGGTGAACCCGATGTCACGGCCCTTGATCTTGAGCTGGGCCCGCTCGACCGGATTGCCGGTCGGATCGACAATGAAACCCTGCACACCGCGGTGCACCTCGGCCAGGAATTTCAGCAGCGACAGCTGATTATCGTCCCAGTACTTCCGCAGCTCGTATGCCGGTGGGAACTTGCAGCACGACACCTCGAGCGTCACCTCCATGCAACCGTGCCAGACGTAGTTGAAATCCTGCATGCCTCCGGTGAGCGGATACCAGGCTGCCCCGTTCGTGATGCCATTCTCGAAGGATGGTGACGCGGTCTTGCAGGCAACACCGCGCGACATTTTGCCATGGTTGTTGGCATACGTCAGTGACAGGTGCTTGAACACGTCGTCATCGGGCGTTAGCGATGGTTGCGACAGGTAGCTGTGGAAGACTGAGCTTAACGGGAGTCATGTGGGTTTGAAAGTGGGGAGAGGGAAAGCAAAAATATGGGCTTATCAGATTTGAGCAGCAGGATCTGTGTGTTAGAATATCCGATATTACGGCGCACAGGTAGTTCGTGCAGTAAATTGCGCATTGTTATTGCGTATTCTCTCACCGGCACAGGTTGACGATGAACGGCAAATTTCTACCGTGTAAGGCGGATGCCGATCAAACCAATGCATGAGGTAAGAAGACAGAGAGAGAGAGGAATGGTTAGTATCCATCACCGGGGAATCGTGTTCGTGGGTGTTGGAATGGGGCTACGCAGGAAGGAACGACGAACGAAGGATCAACGCTACCAACAAAAAGAACAACAAAAAAACAGACAAGCGTAAATAGTCGGAACAGTTCGCTGAAGGTACCTACTGGCATTGGGTGTGTTGTCGTAGGGATAGCTGACGACGAGCGCCCCCCCGTGCAGCGATCCGCTCAGCACGAACTGTATCTTGGAGATCCAGTCTTTCACCGCTTCGGTTTCCGGCTGAGACCGCTTGTTATTCTGCTTGAAGTAGTCCGGGAAGTTGCGGTTCAAATCGAAACCGCGCGAGTTGTACCTGCCCTGGCCACCGTCACATGTGCCCTCCTTGGACGCAGCGTAGCCGTCCGGGTTGAGTGAGGGCAGCAAATGAATGCGGGTGTTATCGAGCAGCCACTTGATGTACGGATCCGAGGCGTAACTCGACACCAGGTACTGTGCCAAGTGTAGCAGCAGTTCTCGTCCGACCGCCTCATTACCGTGAATGTTACCGATGTACTTGACGTCCGGTTTGCCGAGCATGTGCTCGTACGGTGACGCCGATACGACGAGCACCCAAAGATCCCGGCCCTGAGCCGACTTGCCGATCGAGTAGAGGGCCGTAAGGTTTGGGTAGCGCGCCGTAGTCGCCCGCAGGTACCGCGTCATTTCATCGTGGTTGTGGTACACGAAATCCAGCTCGCCAACATCCGGCTGGTAGGCACGCTGTTTCTGCAGTATCGACGAGTTGTCGTAAGGGTAATGAGCATCGGGTACGCCGATCGGGTCATCGCTTTTGCGCTGCAAGATCCGCTCTTCACCGGTAGCACTCGATTCCGGTTGGGCAGCGCCAATGCCATCTGGCAAGAGACCGATCAACGCACACCAACAGATCACTACCGCGACCGACTTGACTGTCCGCATCTTTGATGCAGGCGGATTAATTGTCACTACACCTATCTGCAACCTGCCGATGTAAGTTAATATCAAACCAATTAGCGTTAGCAGACATCAAACAATCGAACACCCCCCAAACGTGACCTGGTTGCTGGGGAGTAGAAATGTGAACCCATGCCGGTTGACCGACATGACATGCTGGCAAACACTGCATGCCACATTCAAGAAGATTGAGAAATTTAAGGTGAAACAATCATGTAGAAGGAATAGCTCTCCTCGCAGCCCTCGAATTAACCCAGCATTTTTCCTCGCAGCGCTTACTCACGAATGCCTTATTTATGGAATATATTTTCACTCGATAGAAATTGTATAACATGCGCAAAGCTTTTGGATATACTATGGTATATTTCTCTCACATCTCCCTCCATTCTGTAATACAGGGTTACTGACATGAAGTGTTATCTATTCAAAGCACTATAACTTTTTTGTTTGAAATGATTTTGTAATGATTTCAAAGACAACATTGTTTTAAAATAATCAAATTTTCAGAAAACATTCGCTTTAGCACAATGTGACCACATTTGACTCGACTATAGCCTTCTAACGGTCCGAAAAAAATGGATGCTGCACGAGTGTGATCTTGTGGTATTTTGACTCGTTCTTGTACAATCGATTACATTAGCGCATCCAGCGCTGGCTTAATGTTTAGTCCTCACCTTGCTCTCTAACTTGGACCAGATGGAATGGTCGATCGGATTTGGCGTTTGGCGAAATCGAAAACGATTATTTAACCATTACCACATTTATGAGACAATTCCGAGTCTTGTAGGAACGTCCATGGTCTGCGACCGAAATGATTACGTGTCCGCTGCTCTAAAGCACCTTCTGAAACATATTATCGATAACGTGTCACTTTTAACGTGTCATTTGACTCCAGGATCGATGAAAACAGTTGAAGAGCGCCCAACAGCGGTCCAAGCCAATAATTGCGATGGGAAATTGCTACGAGTGGTCGTACTTGGGCTCAAATTCAAGTATGAACCATCGGTCAAGTAAACACCATCGTTTTTAGAGGTTATGAACTAATAAATTTGATTTTTTTTCTCATCGGAGAACACAATGTTTGAAAATTCGCCACGTTCGTGCATGCTCAGCAACTCCTTTGCTCGTTCGCACCGAACTTTTTATTGCTGATGATTGTGTAAGATTGTGTGCTTTTTGGAAGTTGTAAGGCTCAACCTTTAGTTAATTTTTCATTATGCGTTGCATAGGATCGAGCGACATTTTCATATCGTTTGTGAGGTTTTTTGGACTGCGCCGCGGATTTCGTTGAGTTCTGGCCTTCACTTTCCGAATCATTTCGCGGTTTGTTTTGGTCCACTTCCATAGCGTTTTGTAATGCTATCAGGTACCATTGTATCGATTGATGAAGCGATACACAATCATTTTGTTCATTTTAAGGTGACTGAGCTTACGAATTATAGCTGAAGGTTGTGATTTTCCAGCCAAATAAACGCCATCACAGCTATTATGTTTGAATTACCTCACGATAAAAAAAAAATCTACAAAACATAGACGCAAATGCTTTTGGTAGCTTGTTAACAATATATTAAACTATAACTAAAACAATTTTGGCGTCGGTGTTACGAGCGGTTTAAAAAACACAGCAGTGTGAATTTGGTAACACTTCATGTCAGTAAGCCTGTACATTAATTGGCTAGCGGAAAGATTATTCATCAGATGAGCCAAATGATTTTTAGTTTTATACCTTAAGCATATATGATTAAATGGTAACCAATTGAACAAACCAGATCGATGCCATGCTCGATATACTACTTCGCATTCCGAAATCCCTCTGATACTGCCAAACGGTTGTTTAGTGCGTACCGGGCTATTCCGTTACTACGCCACCAACGTCAGCAAGATGTTGACGCATAATTTTCATAACGGTGATATGCCCCCCACCCGCCACACCCTCCCCCTATCAGTCGATCAGGACTGGATGCAGCCAGTGTATTCTTGGTCCCCATACCGTGACATACATACATAAAATGCTTCCTCACGCACACGGTACGTGTCCGGCAGGGAGCTGTACCATAGGGACCCTTCGCTATTTCCGTTACTGCACGGCGGACTCTTTCTCCTCTCGGCAAAGGCCGCGTATTCCCATCGTCCGGTTCACCTAGATCAGTGCCGCCAGTCAACCCACTTTTCATAAAACATATCTCTCTCGTGGCGGTGTACACACGCACACACGCATTACCGTGTGTGTGCCGCATAGCGACACTGGAAGAGGTGGTGCGTCGGACGGAATAACTGTTTTATACATTAACCCTGGCTGAGGCTGAGCTGAAGTTAGGTGGGAGGTATAGTTGGTGTGAATTGTGGATGACGGGATGCGAGACACATATTAGCGCGGCTCGCGCGGAAGGCGGAAAGAGCGGGGGGTAAAGGTGGATTTTCGATCAGAGCTGGAAATACTAGCACCGTTCTGACCATCAGTGGGTTCGCTCGACCGGAACAGTTACAATTTACCACCATTTACTGCGAGTGTAACTAACACATCTCGCATCATCTCCCCTTCTGTGTTCTCTCTGTCTCTCTGTCTCTCTCTTTTTCTCTCGTGCACTTTCTCTCTAGAGCTTTCTCTCTTTCTCTTACTCTTTATAAAATCCTCTTTTTTTGTCCTTTCCTCTTCTTCTTTCTCTCATTTTCTCGTTCTGTTATACATCGCTTTTTTATACTGTCCCCCTATATTCAGCGTGTGTTTGCTTGATTGAAGGTTCGCCTGAGGAATTCCCCGGGTTTGGTGAACAGCGAACTGGTCTGCCTGAAGCCTGTTGATCGTAAAACTCGTTTCGCCGTGCAGACTACTCGCCTGCTGTTCAAGGTTGCGTGAAGTGGGCGAGTGTGGTGGAGCATCAGCATCTCTCATTTCTTATCATCTCTTCGCTCGAGTCAAATGCTCGATTTTGCTGCGATCCCGCTAATGTCAAGGGCAAACAAGTTCAGGCATAACAGAAAAAAAACCGAAAATAATCACCACAGACCATAATACGGCCCGATTCAAAACACATTGAGCATGGAGCGTACATAGTGGTGAAATGCGTCACCAAGTATACTTTCACCTAAAGTAATGTACGTGGGCGTCGTCCATTGCACACTATCTATCAACCCGGGTCAATGAAAATGGCAATAAATACAGCTTTTTTTTCACAAAACCATTTCCACCAGCATATATCGAATCACAGGTGGCAGTTAGTACAATGACAAAACGTACCTAAAGATCACTGGTTAAAATCTCGTTCTGGTTATCACCTGCCCGCTCAATGCAC
>NC_064879.1:1480829-1520829 GCF_943734665.1 Anopheles aquasalis
TCCTCCTTATATGCGGCTTTATGCTTGCCATGTTGCTGCTGTTGATCTTGTCTTGCATCAACCTACAATAGAATAAAAGAAAAAAGGAATCCCAGTTATTTTACGAATAAATAACTTTACATTGTAAAGGAAATTGGTGTTGTGGTAAATGTGAAAAGATCAAACCGTAAATGCACGACTCGATCGTAGAAAGATGCCGATTTTATATACGCATTTTCTTTTGTAAAACTGTTCAATGGAATGAATCTCCACCCAGTCAGGAATATAAATGCGATTAATTGAAAAGATATGGCAGATTTTTCTATCCGTTACCATTTTCAATTGATCAGGCACACCATAAAAGGAAAATGAATCCGAATCCCTTTTCGAATAAATAACTTTACTTTGAACAGATATTACAACTGGTTTTGTGACAAATGTGAAAAGATCAAACCGTAAATGCACGATTCGATCGTAGAAAGATGCCGATTTTATATACGCATTTTCTTTTGTAAAACTGTACAATGGAATGAATCTCCACCCAGTCAGGAATATAAATGCGATTAATTGAAAAGATATGGCAGATTTTTCTATCCGTTATTATTTTCAATTGATCAGGCACACCATAAAAGGAAAATGAATCCGAATCCCTTTTCGAATAAATAACTTTACTTTGAAAAGATATTACAACTAGTTTTGTGGCAAATGTGAAAAGATCAAACCGTAAATGCACGATTCGATCGTAGAAAGATGCCGATTTTATATACGCATTTTCTTTTGTAAAACTGTATAATGGAATGAATATCCATCCAGTCAGGAATATAAATGCGATTAATTGAAAAGATATGGCAGATTTTTCTATCTGTTACCATTTTCAATTGATCAGGCACACCATAAAAGGAAATGGATCCAAATCCCTTTTCGAATAAATAACTTTACTTTGAACAGATATTACAACTGGTTTTGTGACAAATGTGAAAAGATCAAACCGTAAATGCACGATTCGATCGTAGAAAGATGCCGATTTTATATACGCATTTTCTTTTGTAAAACTGTACAATGGAATGAATCTCCATCCAGTCAGGAATATAAATGCGATTAATTGAAAAGATATGGCAGATTTTTCTATCTGTTACCATTTTCAATTGATCAGGCACACCATAAAAGGAAATGGATCCAAATCCCTTTTCGAATAAATAACTTTACTTTGAAAAGATATTACAACTGGTTTTGTGGCAAATGTGAAAAGATCAAACCGTAAATGCACGATTCGATCGTAGAAAGATACCGATTTTATATACGCATTTTCTTTTGTAAAACTGTATAATGGAATGAATATCCATCCAGTTAGGAATATAAATGCGATTAATTGTAAAGATTCGGCAGGTCATTTTGATCCGTTATCGTTTGAAATTGATCAGGCAGATCGTAATGAATGAATATAGATTGATAATCAAAAATAGCACTTACCAATTCTACGTCTTGGGCATCATCCGGTATATGTGTTGGTGCTGGTGCTGGTAAATATTTTCTTATTTCTCGCGCTCCTTCTATTGATATTGCATCAGGCATCGTGACGAAAAACCGAATGATTAGGCCCCCTTTCTCCTTTGGCGACTTTGTTATTGGCATACCCTCTCCTGAAACATAACGTACTGCTCCATGTTTCACAACTTCTCCTGGGTATGAAGAGATTATAATCGTGCGTCCATCCAGTGTTTTGATGGGTTTTTGGAATCCCAATAACGCTTCGGTCAACGTTATTTGCATGTCAAGGGTCAAATTACTGCCCTTGCGCTTAAACACGGCATGTGGAGCTTCTTCAATCACTATAACGACATCGCCGGGGGTTATGTTCGGTTCTTGATCGCCCTCACCGGGAATAACATATCGCATTCCGTCTTGCGATCCTTTGCTTATGTCTATTACAATTATCTTGCGACTTCTGACGGTTTTTCTGCCGTTGCATTCCTTACACTTATCTTTCTCATCAATGGTTTCGCCCAAACCGCGGCAGTTTCGACACCGTTCTTCATATTGTTCAACCATCCCCGGGGCAACTTTTTGTACCTTGATTATTACGCCAGTTCCTCTGCAAGGTGAACACTTGGCTACTGCTCCTTTCTTTCCACCGATGCCATCACAGCTATCACAGATGATATTTTTTCTTAAAGCTAGCTTTCTCTGCGTTCCATTGTACAATTCCTCTAAGGTTACCGATAGCGAATGTATCAAGTTTGGACCACGTCTTTCGCATTTCCTGTTTGAAGACAAAGTTTCAAAAATAAGCAAAATAGTCGCAAAAACAACACAATCAATTTTAAACCTACATCCCGCCAAATCCACCATTAAAGAACAAGTCAAAAATATCCATAGGACTATGAAAACCGGTAGCTCCACCGCAACCACCATTTTTGATAGCAGCCTCGCCTCCTTCGTCGTAGATGTTTTTCTTCTCCGGATCTGATAACACTTCGTATGCCAAAGATATTTTTTTGAATTTATCGCCTTCTAGCGGGTTTTTATCCGGGTGAAATTTCAACGCCTGCTTACGGTAAGCTTTCTTTAGCTCTTCCGGAGAACACCCAGGGCTAACGCCGAGGATGTCGTAGAAGTCTGTCTCATAAACCATTCTACAGCATTTATCTTGCGTGAACACCTGTATATATTTTGAAGAGAGATGTAAAAAGGTATTAGAAGAATGAAATGAATCTCTGAACAAGTCTCATATTCCTACATTTGGAGCGATGCCTGCGATGTACGCTACGAACCACCATAACATGCAATTAACAAGAGGAAAATGAAAAGAAATACTCACGTTATAGATTATATTACAAATTGATGGACAGTCGTTGCTTCACTTCCGTATTTTCACCGTATTTTTTAGCACGTCTCCCACATTCTTGGTTGGCTTAAAACTAGCAGGTTCCACGACGAATCAGGTGTCGAATATTCTAGAAATTCTTTTTCAGGTAAGAAAAAAAAGCGTGTTTATTTGACGTATGGAATGACGTGTAGAAGTTAGCTGTTGTATGCATTGAAAGCTAGCCAAACTCAAATCCACATTTTTCTACGAACGAAATCTATGAATACTTTGACGGAAAAACGGTAGATCTGCGGTAGAACTTCTTTAATTTAAATTTTAATGTTTCGGTCGCATGGAAAAGAAATACGGCAGATCTACCGTTTCGCTGTTATTTCTGTTGTCTCAGATATTATAATTTGCTTTTTTCGGTGTTATTGAGGTTCACTAGAAACATACGTTATGTTTTTTTTAATTCCATAATTTTTAATTACTGAGAACATAATTTAATCATTTAATTTAGGAAAATTTAAATTCATAATTTTCAATTTTGACGTGATAAAATTGCGGCTATTTTACTTAAACCCAACTATGCACAAACGCAAAAAAGAAAAAATATACACTTAAAAAAGCGACGAGCTATTTCGTAAATAATGCTCAGATAAAGTTTTCAAAAAAATACAATTATGCTACAATAATCTTTGACTTTGAACGTTGATTTTGGGAGAATCGCTTTCAAATTTGTAGACGCCAGTTATGCCTTTTTGGCCTAACATGTGAGCTCTATAGGCCTTCAAGTATCAAGCATCAATTTTAATTACGTAAGCCTTCTCTTGAAATAGAATGTAACAAAACGTTTTGCATCTAAATTTTACCTTTTTTTCGATTGGCCATCCCCGACGACAAGCATATGTTCTAGCTCATTGCGGTCTTTAACACATTGATGACTGAGTATTTCTATTTCACTCTCAGATTTGATTAAAACATCGTCTTCTATCCGCATCCCGATTCCTCTAAACTCATTTGGAACATCCGTTCGTTCCTTCGCGATGTATATACCTGGAAAAAACACCAAATATCTTCAGATTCTTTAATGGAATGTGTGAATTAATCATAATTTCTCACCTGGTTCTACGGTGCACACCATACCGGGTAACAATCGTGTGCTACGGGAAACAAGGGGGGTATCATGCACATCCATCCCTAGATAATGGGACACATGGTGTGGGCAGAATCTATAGCCAGCTCTGGAAAGTTCAACACCGCTCACTGACGCCGGTATGAGTTTGATTTCTTGCAAATATTTCCCTATCTTGGTGCACATGGTTTCGAACAATCGATCGAGCGTATCACCTCCAACATGCAACAGACAATCGAGCAGTTCTGCTTGTACCTGCTGCAGTACCTCATAAAGAACGAGTTGTGGCTCGGTGAATCTACCATTCACTGGCCATGTACGTGTGATGTCGCTCGTGTAGCCATGATATTCGCAGCCGGCATCAAGAAGTATAAGTTCTCCAGCATTCACAATCTGATTGTTATTGATGTAATGGATAGTGGTAGCGTTAGATCCGCCAGCAACAACGGGTGGATAGGCAAGAAAGTTTGCTCCATTGAGTCGCGAATAGTAGTCTACGCTGGCGAACACTTGGTGTTCGCTTATACCAGGAAAGCTTTCCACCATCGTTCGGTTGATGGCAGCAGAGGCTATTCCACAGCTCTTACGCATTAGCTCACACTCGCTAGGGGATTTACAGACGCGCAACTGTTGTATCAATGGTGCCAGTGACAGTATCCCAGTGTTGAACACTCCTTTGACGATATGCGAGACACTATCCAGATTATTGCCATCATACCATAAGACAGGGTTCCGGTGTGTCTCACTATATTTTGCTAGGTAATTCTTTAGTTCTTTAATATCTACCGCCTCATCAAGACCGAACACTTGTGGAGCGAGCTGTACACCGGTCCTTGGACCATCCCACATTTCTGCATGTTTGTCCTTCGGTCGTAAAAAGATGGTTGCTTTGCGCCTGTCGCTTGCATCGATTTCCAGCAATAACAAGCTGTCCGGTTCTTGGCAGCCGCTGAGGTAAAGGAAATCTGTGTTTTGACGAAATACGTACGGTATTTTATCGCTCATGTACTTTTTAGTAGCCGCTGGTATAATTGCCTAATATTGAAGAAAGTTGCTACATTAGGGCAAACCGGCATTGACCGTCTCTCATCTTCATACTAACAATTTGATGGTTGATTTGTTTATCAATATTTCCAGTACAAAATGCTTTCATCAACTCGAACAGTGCGGAACGACGATTTTGCACCTCTTCCAACTGAATACCTGGCATAACTTCGCCTGCTTTCATTAGATGTGGGTGTGTTTCTACTACAGGCTGGCCATAGGATACAACTTGGTGATGGAGTTTGGAGTTGGTCTGGAATCTTGGCGAACAAACTTTGGCATTGCATTTACCCATCAATACCGAAGAACAGAAAATTATTGTCAGTAATCGTGTTAAAACATAGCAACTATAGAAGATTACCATTTTTCAGCCGATTAATAGGTTCCGCTCTGTAGAGCTGGTGCGGTATTTTGAGGGACCACATTTTGTTGTTTACGTCAAGCGGCGAGTCGTTTCACGACTCAATTATGTGAGCCGAACAAAAGATGCGGTGCGGTGTATCTTCACTTTTTTGAGCGCGATCCTAACAAAACATACTAGAACTGAACATCTGAGCGAACAGGATTCTAAACTAGCGGATGAATGAACAATTTGTTCGATTAAAAGATACACAAGAGAGATTGTTTAGAGACCGCAAGAAAACTCAGCGTAAATATTACGTTTTCTATCGATTGACTGTCATTCGCTGTGTAAAAGTATTGGTGAAACGAGCGTTCTATGCTCGTGATGTATCGTTCGAGTAAAAATCATGATGATTTTCGCCGATCAGCTGTTTTTAAGAATGATTGAAATAGCAGGCGAAATATAACAGCTTCTACGAGCACGCACATTCTATCGGAAAGCACGAAACGCCTTTTGCAACCGTGGACTGCAGTCTCTTTCACACTATGGGCGAATCATGAACGGTATGAACATGAACAATTAAGCCACTAAAATTAAGATGTTTTATAAAATTTATGACTAAAGTCCACCATTGATTCATTTCTCTTAATTATTGGTCCATCGTTGCTCGGCAATCAATCAACTACAGCTACACCCGCTCGCAGTGTGCTACGATCTATACTTGTTGAACGATGTTTCGTTCTCCTTCTTAAGCGTAAACAACATACAGCCATCTCGCTCGTGACAGCGGCTGAAGGGTTACCGCAGATTAGTCAATCGAAACAAACGCCGGACTCACTGTTTATATGCTTCTCCTCAGAGTTGCATTGCGGAAAACGAAGAAACGAAGTGCGGCAAAATATTTGCATCATACGTGTAGAAGTTTTATGAGTTAGCGTTTGCGTCCTGTGCTCGGCTAATTCATCCCGTCTTCTGGTTCGCCCCGTTTGCCGACAAAGGCCAGGTTTGTTACACTATTTACTGTGAAATCCCGGCAGCTAGCTACTTGTCGCACTTTCGCAAAAACCGCGAGCTAGCAGGAGTTGTTGTTACCTTAATCCATATGGACTGATTGATTTGTGTATGGCACTAACTGATAACCAAGTAATTAGGTAAACATACACCGGCGACATTATTATAATCAACTGAAAAATTGGCCAACTACTACACTCTAGCAGGAAGAGTTGTTGTTTTGCTGCCCGCACCCTTTTTCTTCTAGCGTTATAACCGTTTAGCAATCTCAAAACTGTAGTAACCGTAGTTGCATAACGTAAATTTGCAATTTGCACAAATCTTCCGAAAGGCCTTGGGCTTACTTGGCTGAATAAGGATACAAAGGATTTCGGATTTTTGGCACACATCATTAGGTTTGTGTTGCTATTCTATTTTTGTGTGGAATATCATTGAAAATTGGGTGGCTAGTGCCAATTTACTTTATGCTCCGAGCCGTATTTTCGGTATTAGTGGAAATTCGAAAAATCTGGCTGAAAAACTTTGTGGCGAACTCCTAGAACATGCTGGATTGCCTTATTCGAAGTAGCATAGATAACTCGGTTTTAACACTTTAGTCCACCCGACCCCAAACCATGTTGAAAGTGATCGCCAAATAGCAGAGCAATATAATGTATCACCTCAGGATTCAAGGGTAGTGCAAATGAAGAGAAGATCTAGAGTAGAAGTGAATCAATTTATAAATAGATTTCACCATATGATCTGGGCATTAGATTGAGCAGGACGGGAGGCATACAACAAGGTAAAGCTTGTAGTATTTGGCCCTTTGTAGTGCAATGTCAATGGTTTGTTCAATTTGTTAATCATTGTTGCAAACGCATTCCACTAGAGGAAGGAAATTTTATGCGGAACATAAAATTCAACCACACCTGCAAGTAATATCCTTGTAAAATAAGTCGCCGACCTTTCCACCTACGGTCGATTATCGCACTATATGCGATCAAAGTGATCAAAACTTGGTTCCCCTTGAATGTACACGCCACTTAAATTTATTTAATCAACTATTGTTGACTCTTGCAGCATATTTGAATAAATCAAATACACAAATTAAATCAGAGTCTACAATGTATGTCTTCGGGATATACCAGTGGATAAAAATGATGCTTTTACAATAAACCAAAACCGGCATTGTGACGGTATCGGAAAACGCACATTTGTAAAAGGAACAGTACTTGTTCAAGTTTGTCCAAGGACAATTGCGTTCTTCAGCCCGTACGGCATTTGTTTATTAGAAATGCAGGTACAGTGTGTGAAGTTGGGTTCAAGGTGCAGTATATAATATGTTTCTTTGCTGTACCTAAATGGGTCGCACAGTTGCAATATTTAAGCTAATTTAACATCATGGTTCGGTTACATCAGGGAACACACCAGAATAACTATACAACTAAAATATACTCGTTCAGTTAGATTAAAAAATGCACGTTTTATGAAAATATAAAATTAAATGCCGGTCGAAGTCCTGTGTTAGACATGCAACACATCAGTGAACGATTTCAGGCTATAAGCAAATGGAAAGTAGTATTGAAATAAGAATTGGACAATTTATTAAAAGTACAAGTAAATCAAAACTCACAAATAAATAATATACTCTTCACCTTCTCAGAGAAGAGAAAACACATGGTTTGGATTTTATGGCATAAACCTTTACATTGCCACTCCGTATATTTAACTCCGAACGACCTTATACTGTGTAGCTGATAAGCGCATAGGTCGATAAGAAAACGAGTTATCGCTCATACAACAGTAACTCAACACAGACGCAAATGGCGGTTCTGTTTAGCGAGACTATCACATCATCTCGCGGCTTTGAAGCGCGCTGGTTGTTTTGCAAAGAAGAGGGAATAAAGTGGGAAGGAATAAATTGGTATCTCTGGCATAAGGTTCGAAATGGACCGTCGAGAATCTGATTGTTTTAACGTTACCCTTCGATTGACATTGGTTTGGCCATCAGTGGTACATGTGATTCGGCTCATATAATCGCAAACCGACGGCTATTATAATAACAAGCCACAAGGACCAAACAACTTGAGCCACCGGGTAAACAGAGCCCTCGCTTAGATCAGGATCCGCTCGATTCTACTTGGTGATAATGTTTTCGTTGCACACTTCCGATTATCATACGTCTCATCGTAGCTTGCAGCCACCCTTGACTATAGACCGATGCATTTTTTTTTAAACGATTTCAATTAACATGAAGGGTCCTTGCTATATAATGTTGCATACTTGAGGTATAATTTACTTTATAACAACTAATGAATATAATAGCACATCATAATGTGTCACTTTATATGACTTTCATACAGATCGCATTAGGGATTAGCATCCAGCTTGGCAGTCGCTGCTCTGCATGTGACTTATTCATTACTTGTGTGACTTTGATGCATACAAAAAGTGCCATGCCTTGCTTTCTTCTTCGATGCTGGCTCATTTGATTAATGAATGTTCTAGTGAGTATAGTGCGGCTTTGTAAGCAGGGTACTGTGGCATGAAGGTATTTCCTCTCATGACCATACCCACAAAGCAGATGATCTTCATAGGACACGGTAGTCTACAAACAACGTACTTGATCAAATTTCTGTTGCCAACAGTTCGTTTTTTGTCTCGCTTCTGTTCGAGTGTATCACAATGTCGTGTGTCGTTCCATCGTTCCAGCTATCATACTTATCGCCGATAATGAAATAGTTCGAGTAGCTCCCGTGACTAGGGCTGGCATGACGTATTAATTAGAGTCCGTAGGAAGTCTTGTGTAGCCAAACGTATTTAGATAGGTAGCAAATCTAATTTATCGTATGTCTTTTTAAAGCAGCTCTTTGAAATATCTGAAGAACAAAATGGTCAATCGCTTTTTTACATATCAGTTCTGTTATTTTTGTTTCATCAATATTTACAAATACAACAGTTGCTATTCCTAACGTTAAAAATATTGTTTTCTTTTTCCTCTGTGATTGCAACTCATCTTTTATAATCATTCTTCCACGCCTTGTTTTGTCTGTTTCAAACGTTTCGTTCCGTTGCGAATTGGAACGGTCTTAAGCGGCTTAAACGACTTTCGTCCCGATTAACAACCCGGCAAACGGCAGCCCAGGCGGCGAGTTGATAGCCAACCAAACCAGAATCCGCCGGAGTGAGAGAAGCAGAGAGCATAGCAAGAGCATCATCAGCACCAGCAGTAGCATAGTGAATCGAAAGAGTACACGGGTTTTTGCTTTGACATTCTCGGAGAGCGAGAGCGCGCCAGCTACAGAGAGTCCACATTCACATCATCTCGACGTGTACCGGTGGTGTCGATAGAAGGATCATCAACCGCAGAGAGGCAAACGCACATCGAAGCTGCCATCATGACGTTCAGTTTCACGCTAGCGTTCTGTCAAAGGAGTGTGGCCGCCAGTCGGGGCACTAGTTTGCTTCGTCCCGGTAGTTTCAGCATTGGACGAGCGGCCTCAACCCTACGCCAATCGCTTCCAACTCGATTAGCACCGGCAGCATCGGTAACACCGACTACAATCAATCTTCATCGTCATCCGATCAGCCAGCTCCAGTGCAGCACTATGGCTACGACGGCCTGCTCCCAGCAGCAGCACCAGCGATGTGTCTCCATCGATAACATCAATCCGGCAATCAAAACCATGGAGTACGCAGTCCGCGGTCCGCTGGTTGCCCGCGCTGCTGTGATTGAGAAGGAGCTGGAAGAGGTTTGTTCCATCCGAACCAAACGCTTTTAATCTGCACATGATGGGTGGCTTAATCAATGAATTCCAAAAATTGTAGGGCGCCAGCAAACCATTCAAAGAGGTGATCCGCGCGAATATCGGCGACTGTCACGCCATGGGTCAGCCACCGATTACCTTCATTCGGCAGGTAAGTGATACCCTTGTTTTCATCGGCCTCGTGATGGTCATTGTGATCCGTATAGCAATCGCAATTATGTTTATTGCGTAACATAAACAATTATTGTGGTGCTGCGCCATGTGCTTGACCAGCGAAACTGAAATGCTGCGACTTCCGCAAGAACGCAAAGTTTCTCACCACTGGAACGTAGGTCTGATATTTAACGCTTGCCATATACGCTTGTCGAATAAAACAACGATGTATACCACTTTGTGAGCGTGGACAGCTATCGCTGGACCGGTTTTGCACGGTTCGGAGAGTATGCTAGACATCGGCTTATTCGTGGTATCTGGTATAACTTCTTTTTGCCACGTTGCGGCTATCGTGTGCCAAAAACTTTTACACACATCGTTTCTGAATCCATTTTTATTTGCCCTCAAACTTCACCGATCTGGGAAGCTTGTCTGGCCGCGTCATGCGGCGAATAAAATCGAACTCATTAGCCTCCAGCAAACTTAGGTGCCTTATCAACTAGCTCCAGTACCTAGCAATGATTGCGTAACATGTTTACCATATCTTCTGCTCTTTTTCTCCAACACTACGCCGTATATCAGCTAGTACCGAACGGCTCGTGCGGTGGTGTTCTCGTTTCCGCATTGCCAAGTAGCATCGGCAACAAATGGTAAATATGGCGAACAATGCGAAGAATTTTATGATTCTCGTTTTGTGCACGCGCTGATGCGAAGAACACAGTTGGCCCCATGACACTGCTCTCGGCTTCAATTTCGCATATGTGTTTCATGCGATTCTCTCCGTATACGCGCGCTAATCAACACCGACCAATGAATGCGGTATGGCGCGATACCTTTGTCGGCAGCCTCGGCATGTCGCTCTTCCGCGGCTGTCAAGAGCAAAGTCACGGAAGATAAATTGCGCTTCCAATTGGAACATGCAAACACAGAATTGGTAAGGTCAAGAATCGCAATAATGATAAGCAAGCTCTCCGCTCTGTTGTTATCTTATAATAAATATATGTATAAGCATATTACTTTGCATGTTTATATATTTATATAATTATACATGTAAACATATATATAACACCGATATATATAAACAGTAAAAACCACAGGAGAGACGCTTTTGCTCTCCTAGTGCTTATTTTTTTACGACGCCTTTGCTATTTTTACCTTATTTTTTTGCAGTAGTTATGATAGTCAGCGCATTACGCTGCGACAATCAGCGTTCCTTTACGATACGGTGTATTTTATCAACCTTCATTCTACGCAGTTTATACGTATGTCAATGACGAATGTTTTTTTTCTGATATCGCAGGTACTAGGGCTTGTGTCTTACCCACCTTTGTTCGACGACCCAAATATTCCAGCGGACGCAAAGCAGCGTGCCCGTGGCATCCTTGCTGGCTGCAAGGGAGGTTCGGTCGGTTCCTATTCCGATTCAGCTGGCATCGAGGTGATTCGGCGACATGTCGCTGAATATATCCAGCGGCGTGATGGTGGCATAGAGGCCGACTGGCAGAACGTGATCCTTTCAGCAGGAGCATCAGGCGGCATCAAGGTATTGATGGCGTTGCTACGCTGCCCGATTGATGGAAAGAAGCCGGGAGTGTTGATTCCAATTCCGCAATATCCGCTGTACTCGGCAACGATTGCCGAATTTGACATGGAACAGATCGGCTATTATCTGGACGAATCGAACAAATGGGGCCTAGATATCGGGGAGCTCGAGCGTTCCCTTGCGGAGGGAAGAAAGGTGGCGGCTCCGCGCATCCTGGTCGTGATCAATCCTGGTAATCCTACCGGCCAGGTGCTATCGCGGGACAACATTGAGCAGATCATCAAGTTTGCGCATCGCGAGCGGTTGGTGCTGTTCGCCGACGAGGTTTACCAGGATAACGTTTATGAATCGGGCTCTCGGTTCCACTCGTTCAAAAAGGTGATGATGGAAATGGGAGAGCCTTACAACAAGATGGAGCTGTGCAGCTTCATGTCCTGCTCAAAGGGATACATGGGCGAATGCGGCATCCGGGGTGGTTATGCCGAAATTGTTAACCTCTGCCCAGATGTACGCGCCATGCTGCTCAAATGCATTTCGGCCCAGCTGTGTCCAACAACGGCCGGCCAAGCTGTGCTAGATTGTGTGGTGAACCCCCCACAGCCAGGTGAACCGTCGTATGAGCAGTTCATAAGCGAGAAACAGAAGGTGCTCGATTCGCTGAAAGATCGCGCCGAACTTGTCGCTAACACCTTCAACTCCATCGAAGGATTCTCGTGTAATCCGGTGCAAGGTGCGATGTACGCATTCCCTCAAATTCGGCTTCCCCCGAAGGCTCTGGAAGCAGCCAAAAAGGATGGTAAACCAGCGGACACATTTTACGCATTCCGGCTCCTGGAGGAAACAGGTTTGTGCCTTGCTCAAAAAGACATGACTCGGATTCTAATTAACTATTATTTTTACGGAACCATTCATTGCTGCTTAGGTATTTGCATTGTTCCTGGCTCAGGGTTTGGTCAGCGTCCCGGTACGTATCACTTCCGTACAACCATCCTACCGCAGACGGAAAAACTGAAGGAGATGCTCGGACTGTTCAAAGCATTCCACGAGAAGTTCCTCCAGAAGTACAAGTAAAACATACCGAAAGGGGTAAAAGTGCCACGAGATGTTATAGAGTAGAGCAAGGAGCGTGTTATGATCGTTGCATTAAGAGCTTAAAAAGCACTTCATATCTCAGCTTTCGGTTAGCGGTCAATTGTGGAAGAACATTACTTTTCAGTGCAGATCATAGATCAGATCATATCGACGGTAATTAAAGCAACATTAGAAAGATATGCTCAAGGTATTATCACTAAGATAGCGGAAAAAATCGTTTGCTGTTAGGTTTCCTTCTCTAACAGGACCTTGTTTGTTCTACTACAAAGCTTGCTATTGTGTATTGCTTATTGCTACCACCTATAATGAAAGCATCTGCGACTACTAAATTGCACGCCGCGGTGCCGCGGTGCATCTCCCATTTGATATTCACTATTTTACAACAAAAATCGAGCATTTGTTGAGAGTTTGTGTATGACCGATGTATTCACATTCACATAATTAATCCATTGAAAAGAAATGTCTTCGTTTAACTCTGCCAGCATGCACATATCACTTACGCTCGAAACTGTGTATCTTTTTCAAAGGTATTCTCTTGTTTCCTGGATTATATTTTTAAATTGACATAACACCCAAAAAACCAAAAAACCCAAAATCTTAAAAAAAAGTCAAGTCGAACTTCAAAACTGCAAAGTTCAACAGATATAATTCTATTCCAAATTGACCCAATCCAATGGTATCTATCTAATTTTTGCATGAGGTAACCAGGAAAAATAAGAATTCATAAGATGTCGGTACCATATTGTTGATGTTTCTTCTATAACTTGTTAATTGGCAAGCAATAACCGTATATATATATAAGCTAGCATCAGGCAGAAGAGTGTAAGTAGGCGTCCATTACGGTGCTACATACAGTTTGACATCAAAAGTATTTGTCCCAATTTTAACCAATTGTCGGTAGCAGAAAAAGTAAAAGAGACAATAATTTTTGGACGAACGATTTGGTCTTAGCTATTACAATTCTGACGAGATAAAAAGACGGAATCTCGTCTAAAATTGAGCGGGATATAAAATATGATGTATAAAATTACTCCATCGATTACAAAATTACAAAAATCTTTTCAACTGCGCTACTCCATCACATCACATGAAAACGGCGTTCAAAACACACCCAACCCACTGCCAATTACAACTGCTTGTTACAGCAAAGCGTATAATAGCAGCGTGTGTTTTAATTTTGCTTGGCGTTTTTCCATCTATATGTTCTATTCAGCAAGTGTTCATAGGACGAACAATTGGCTGAAAAAATATTGGAAAATAAAAAGTGTATATTTAGCTTGTATGTGTCTTTGAAAGTATATCACAATAAACATATATCACAATCCTTGATGTCAACGAGCACTTATCGATCGGTGCTCGTTGGCACTCACCTGACTTCGACGTTAATATAGTCACATAGGAATGCGTGCTTCGGTGGCTAGTATAATTTCTAGTGTATTATTGATATAACTGGCACAAAATCGATAAAAAAACGAACGTTGAATTCTTTAGAAAACCATAACTGCTGTACATATGTATGTTTTTTCTCTGTTGGTTTCAAATTAATTAACGTTTTCGTACCATCGATAGCTCTATCTGTATCATTTGTTGTAATACATTTTCTGTGATGTATGCCTAATTTTATCCGTACTTTATTACTTATTCGTTTTATTTCATTTGCTACGGGACGCGACAGCTCCCTCATCCACATTTAAAATTATCATCAGCGATTATAGTACACCATTGCATTTCCCCCTGCTACAGCGTTCAATAAAATCTTTTTAACAACTTGATCGATATGAATTGGATAGATCGATCGATCGAATGGCAAGCATAAGATGTTGCTCGCGTCTCCCGAAAGGGCATCATTCCCTTGCATTAAACTAGAAGGGCTAAGAGCTGCTCGCCTACACGTTGGATACTGAAATATTTCTCTCGCCGGTTCGACAATCTGCTTGAAACATAAATTCTCAACATTCCCCTCTGTGCGTTTGCGTTTGTGATTGTAGTTTGCGGTTTTCTGGTTTACTATTCGCGCAGTGTCCTGTTTCTGTACTGATTCACTACACTGGACCATAATTCTCTATTTTAAATCGGCACTTTACGCTCATTTCACCTTGAATTATGTTGCTGCATATGTAAACTAGTGCCTGTTAGGTATAACAGCTTCTCCGAACGTAATCGTGTGCGTCCTGTACTATATATTGTTCATTGTTTCACGTTGTACGTTGTTTGCCTCGATTCATGTTGCCACCATCTGTAAGCCGCTTAGCGCCTTAGATAATAGCGCCAAGTAGATAATAGTAAGTAAAGAAATGATTTGGATCGATAATAACTATTCAGTAATCACTAGATCCCACATTCTGATGCTGCTGTATCTTTTTTGTGCGTTCGAAAAGTGAGCACTCAAACTGTTCTGATTTTTTCGTTTCTAGTCATCGTTTATAATTTTTGACTTTCTCAAACTTAGTGAGATAGTGAGTAGATAGGGAACCATCCACAATGATAGGAAACGTGAGATGTAGGATGTAAGGAGTAACTAAATCTATATACCTATATTCATGCCAGCTATACATTGGTGTATAAATGGCCACGCTGATACACATCTACCAAAACACGCACAAAAGCGAGTGCTTATCAGTCATTTATACCGTGGCGAGGCAGTTGCAGTGCACTACAGCATGCGCAGTCTGCATGGTCAGATAAGTAAATACTCCCTGTGCTTGCTACATTTAAGCAAACATTCATTTCCTTTCTCTATCATACCTCTTGCGTTGGGTAGCGAATCAGTGGTTTAAATTAACTTTTGTCTCGCTAATGTCAATAAATATGACATAGGTAGACCTCCTTGTTGGTTTCTAAAACGTGATACTCCTGTTGATCTGTCCAGTTCCTCCTCATCGCATCTTGCGATCCTTACTTCCAGCGCCATAATCATCTTCGTCCGCTATCAATTTCGAAGGATGTTCGTGATCGACAATGCCTTCACGTGCTTTGCGGTTTAGCAGTTCCTTAGCACGATGCTCCCACATTTGCGAGTTGGATAACACCTGTAAATTGAATTGCATCATTGGGTATTAAAACAAGTACAAGGTATACCGGACAGTCACGCTTCTCACTTTAAATGTGTTCTCCTGAACGTAAGAATCCGGAATCCCATAATTGGGCGGATTGGCGTATGGATCGTAGCCGAGTACTGACAACATCGGTGCAATTTCGGCCATTTCTCGCACCACATCGTTTGGTATTTTGCCAACCCACTTCGAAAGTGCTTCCAGGTTTACGGGTTTAATTACCTGATCCGAGGACCGTTCCACCCTAAACGGTACGGGACAGGAAAAGAGAAAATGAAAATGTTACCTTTCATTTTAATAATAAGCATCGTTCTAGTATAGAAGAAGAATGGTTGTAACGAACTTCGACAGTGCGACTCCATTTTCTTTGTTGATAAATTCTTCGTGGTGCAGCACGGAGTCGTTCCACGGAATGTCAAGAAATTGCAGTATCTTCCGCATCCATTCTTCCGGGTGCAGCACTAGCTGCTCGTAGTATACCATCATACACCGATCGTTGCCAATCTCTTTACACTGGTCGTGCATCGTCTGAATAGCTTGGTTCCATTTGGTCAGACATTGCCGGTAACTGGTCAAATCAAAGCCAGTGATCGTAACTTTGCGCGAAATTATCGAGTGCACCGTGGCTCGCCCGTCCCGTACCATGAACAAAAACTTTGCCTGTGGAAATAGCTCAATCACGTATGAGCCCATTTTAAGTGTGAGCGGATCTTTGTTACACAGCCGGGGTGCCGGATCACCGTGTTTCGCTATTATCTCAAGGCAGAACTGGGCTATCGCCCCATTCAGCACCTCCTTCGTGATACCGGCCTCCACTAGTCGCACCGATTCTTTCTCCGATTTCATCCAGTGTGATCGGAGCTGCAAGATACGCGGGATAACACGCGTTTCCTGTCCACACCTGAAATGATAGAAATGAATGCGTTTAGGTAAGGCGGACTTTAAAACATAACCGGACACGTTGATTAGATTAGTCTTTAATGATTTTACCGCACTTCCGGATGTGCATCGAGCATGGCACGCATTAGCGTGGTACCGGAGCGAGGAACACCTCCGATAAATATGAGCGGCATATTTCGGTGATATCGGAAGCCATTACTCGTGCCTTCTTGTGTCTGCAATCAAATAGAAAAGAGAGAACATAAGAAAATAAAATAAGAAAAGTACAACTATGTACACTACATACATACCTCGTCGTCTCGAACCATGTAGCCTAACTTGGCATTGCTTTCTAAACGTGTCCCACCCCAACAGGAAGCCAAAAAAACAGACCAGTTCCAGCATAGAAATACCACGCCTAGAACAACTAAACCTACCAGCAACAGCTTGCGATTGCGTAGTATCACGCGCATTGCTATTTCCAACTATTGTTTCTCGTTATTATTTCGATGTAATTCTAGTACCACTTGCACCACCACCATGGAGCAATGCAACAAAACAATGAGCCGGAAATAAGTTATTAAACAAAAATAAAAAACCTGTATGGAATGCCGGTAAAATCTGCGCTACACACCAAAGCTATGACTCTATTCTATTCCTTGCTTCTTCTATACTAAAATGCTTTTCTTTTCTAGTTTAAGTCGTTCTTTTGGTTGCGAACTATTAAATATCTCACACTATAGTTTGCTGAAGCAAAACAGTGATAGCTGCCTAATGATCGCCGATATTTGGCCAATACAAATTATCGTCATCGGTCTTTGGTTTTTGGGAACATTATAACGATTTGTATGCACATCTCGTCGCCTCGTTCACTCGAAGTCACACTAGCGATTGTATGGAAAAACGGTAAATTTCACATGTTACTCATCGCGTGGATTTTGGCATCTGCTGGTACCGTTACAGACTGTTTAACACTTGCTTTAACCGTTTCGAATGTGCCACAGCTCTTTCGTCACAGATCCGTCGACGCCATCATCTTCACAAGAAGTGAGAGATTATCTGTATGAAAGGAAAAAAGAATATGAAGTATACTTCAGATCAAATGAAGAATGCTTAAGACGAATGAATATTGCTACAAGCTTAGAACGGACTAGCAATGAAATATCGATGAAGAGCCGAGCGAATAGAAAGCTGCGTGTTCGAGATGTATTTTCAATCATGCATTTTATCATGCGATCATATTTCGAACCCTTCTTTGGCATGTCGTAAAAGGAAGATCTTTGCTAGAGTATACCGTATGCAACGTTGCTATTGCTGTTTGCTACTTGTTTTGAGCGCTCAACTCGATGGGCGATTCACACATGTCGGAGCGAAGGCGTGCTCGATGAGCTTTCATTCGTCGACACTAGTGCTAATGGCAATTGACTATTTTTTAACCAAACAGAATCGTAGTCACTACCACGTCTTAAGCTAATATCACACTCTCTTTACTGCTTACGATATATTTCGTCAACACGGGTACGTGCCAACGCACAGGTCGGAGCCACGTACGAAACAGGAGTTTTAGCCTAGTATTTGCATTTGATACAGAGCAGTGCGTTACAACAACGGTCACTAATGTAAAGTGGCGCAACACGCGAAATCCATTACGCAGATTGTCATATCGGCTGTAACGATACCATCATTAGAAGTCATACACAGAATCTCATTCACATCAATAAACATGTATATAAATCATGTTATAATGATGATGAATGATTAACTTCATATTATCCACCTCCGTTTGGCCTTTAAAAACCAGTTACCTTGATGTGCATTTCAATATTTTGTGATATCATCACAAAGAGCAACAAAATACTACAGAAATGTATGGGAAGGTAATTTTACGACACACGCTCGCCTGCTGTTAAATATACCAAAAAAGCAGTTAATGGCAAGCAAATTATACATCTCATTAACCATCCAATGCAAGCAAATAACTGCATTCCACGCTGATCGCAAGTGGAATCGGGAAATAATAACTTGAAAAAGATTGTCGTTCAAAGTACTCCATGAAATGCCATAGAGAGAGAATTGAATTGTTTTACCAAATTTGCCGAATAGCATTGCTGGTAATGCCACCGATCGAACGGAGATCGAATAACTGGCGTTCCAGGAGATTTTTTTTATGATGTCATGGGTCTCAAATTCGGAATAAAAGGAATTCGTGCCAGTTATCATGAAACGTATATGAACATCTACATACAAACATGGTAAGAACATCCTTTGCATCGAAACAATGAAGCATTCCAGTCGGCCCGCCTAGTAACAGTTGCGGCATCAGGTCTCTAAGAATAGAAAGTAATTAAGGGACCAACGTGACTTATAGACATTGCCACCGGTGTTTGAAAAAAACATACGGAGTTGGTTTGTTAGTATGCTTGATTGAAACATGAGCTAGCAAACGATGGCGCAAAAGTGGTAGACATTAGTGAGCAAACCACCCATACCAAGTATCTTAGGCAGAAAGCCATTTCTATGTGAACCAAACCGATTGATTAAATTTGGATTCGCAGTCGTACGATCATTTTCCAAAACATTGACAGTGTGAAAGGCTTGTCGGAAAAATATTTCACAGGTTCTACTTTTGCTATTCTTGATCAGGAAGAACTACCGATCATTCAAATCTCGAGCACGAGGCGAAAGGGAAAAATTGCGTTACATTATCTTTGTGATTTTACTAAATCTGGCGTGCTCCCTCCCCAGTTTTCTTTCTCCTATTATTGCACACACATTTGTCTCCTTGTCCGCCTGACTCTTCCTCCTCCACCACCGTTATCGTTTGGTAAAAAATCCCGGGGTTCTAAGAAGCGATGCTACACCATTCATATTATTGCACAGAACACTGATGATCAAATGAGAATAGAAGCGATTTTCTCATATGTTTAACCGCTCTCTCTTTAAACATAAGGTCCGTTCTTGTAGAAGTAAAAAAGAAACGCTCTCTCTCGCTCTCTTAGCGGTTGTTTGTTCATGTGCCGGACACTATAGAAAGCCAGGATGGGTTTCTCTATAGGGCCCGTTGTCTCGTTATTTTCTAGATGGCCTGTAGCTAAGATTACACCGATCGCCCCTCGGCGCATTGAATATGCTCGAGACATCAAGTAACAAGTGGATGGCCCGGCTGGGCACTGCCTTTCATCTTTCACTTGCTCTTGATAGCCGGAGCAGTTAGCGCCTGCGTGTCGATTCAAGATAGAGCACGGATACCACATATTGTACACCCTACCCACACTGGGCAATGCACCTACATGTGCGGTGCTTTGCATGGAGCATAAGCCGTCTAATTGAATGGCATAATTCGCCTGAAGAACGGTGAAGTACTGAACGTACCCGTTGGATATGTTCTTAACTACTTTTTGATTGCAAATCGGCCCGAGTCGTCTTTGGTTTGATTGCATTGAGATGATGATGGCACCCTGCTGTCATTGCGTATCGGGTTGTCGTTAAAACACTTGTGTCAAGCACTGGGAAGAACAACGCACCGTTGTAGAGGCGTTCCGACCCCGAGGCGGGTGTACACAATCACCGACATGAACAAACATAACACAAATCACAAACAAACAGCGCACAGTCGAGAAACGCAGAGCAGAAAGGGAACATAATCGATAGCATCTAGGCAGAGTCCCGGCCGCATGGAACGCGGCGCTAAGCCAGGCTAACAACACGCGCGGTGCATAGCCGCCAACACACGACAATTGCACATTGAACAACAGTGAATAAGCGACAGGGAAACGATTGTCACTCTTGCTCTCCGATGTGTGCGCGTGTTTCATCATCGCTGCGGACGTCGCCAAGGTGATTAAAATAACTTTTTCCGCCGCCATTTCGGATTTTCCTTTTTGACAATAACGAGGAATAAATGCAACATGGGCTGGTTGAAACTCCGGAAAAGTTCAACGGTTTATTAGACATACGATCTCCTTTAACCAATTTGTGAATGCTGAAATGATTCATTTCGTTATTTTACATCAAACGGGAGATAATGAATGGTGAGGGATGGCAATGTGGAGCTTGGAGATAATGATGATTTCATAATCAATTTCATAGTTTTCCTCGCTCATATGAGATCAACTACATTGCCTATGAGATAAACGGTTAGTAAAATTAAGCTTTGAGTGAAAAAATTTCAAATTCAAAGTAGCGAGCTGCATGGAGCCTTGTATGAAACGCGGATTTTCAAAAATCTAGAACGTTGTCAGTTTTGCTTCGATTGATCTAAAAAAAATATACAATATTCTTGAAAGGATCAGCATTCAGGGAAAAATGCTAAAAGCATGTGTCACAAAAACAAAAAAAAACGAAGCCCCCTGTTAAGAAATGATCTGGCTAAAGACTTGTTATCTAGAGGTATTCATCCCATCGCTTGACATCCTTTGTTGTTCAGTTTTCAGTTATTTGTGCAATTTTTTATTTAAACGATAGTATGTAGATAGAAACCAGCACTAAAAGTTATACTTAAGACTTCCACTGCTGAACTGTACCTGCGACACCTCATTCGAGGGCGAGTAGGCAGTGCTTACGAGCTTGTCTCCAAGCATTCCGGGTTGCTGGTCTGGCTGTGCAGGCGTACGCTGCAGACCATGGTTCTGCTCTTGCAGTTGTTGTTGTTGGATTAGCTGTTGCTGCTGTGCTTGTTGTTGCTGTTGGATATACTCGTACTGTGGTTGATGATTGGTGGTCGCATAGCTGCCGGCTTCCTGCGCTGCCGGTCCGGACGGTTGTACAGGATACCCTTGGTATTGTGGTTCCGGTTGATATTGTTGCTGTTGCTGCTGGTACCGCTGCTGCTGGGATCGCAAGAGTATATTGGGGTTGATGTAGTTTTCCTGAACCGAATAGTGCGGTTGGTTTGGGAATTGGGCTACAAGACGGTTAAAGCTCTCTGGTTGATGTTCCTGCTGCTGCTGTTGATGCGGCTGCGCTTGGTACTGGTACAAAGGCATTTTACCCTAAAGAAAACAAAAGGGAAGAGCAAAAAGTGAATGGAGTCGTAGTATTCGCTGGATTAACTGGATATCATCAGCGATCGGCGAAAGAACCCCCAGGTTTAAATCCTCTCTAATTTCAATAAAAAAGCATTCGGATTTTTTTGAATGATTTCGTCTGCTATTGCTACTGACCATACGGAACGTTTACCCATTTGTTGTTTCGATTGCTAAATGTCCTTCGGTGATATAGACGCACGACACGACGAAAAGCTAGTCTTTTTTTTCGAAGAATATCACCCACCCAGGATTGGTTTCGAAACGAGAAGAATAAAAAATTTCGCGGTCGGTATCGCTCCCTATAACATATTATAAATTCTAATCACCAACTTACCAAAAAATTATTGGAACAGTGCCTAAGCTACAAATTTTACCTATGTGATATGAAATATTAGAAAGGATTGGAGAAGCTTCCACTATTGAACGGCTTCTGCTAGTTTCGGGAGCTAGATTTGCATGAGAATACTAGACGATTTATGCATCTTCTTTCGAATGTCTTTCCCACAGTGTGCCCATTAAACTGAATAGCAATTGATTTTGATTCATTGAGAACTAACGTAGAGGAGACATAGTATCGTGAAAAACTAAGCGATTGCTACGAAGACGAGCCATTCGAGAAGCAACTAGTAGTGCCGCCTCAGGTTAGTAGTATGTCAAACTGTCGAAACATAGATATGGAATCCTTCTAGTTGATTCACTGTTCCGAAGATCACTTCAACTATCACTCAGCAAACATGTACGTTCATTACTACCTACCAGATTGGATTGTTGTTGAAGAGTGGATGTATATGGTTTTTGTTGAAGTCGTTGCTGTTGGTGCAGCTCCTGCTGTTGTTGCTGCTGTTGCAGTAGCGCACCGTGTGGTTGATTGCCAAAGTAACGTGTGAATGTTTGCTGAAACGCCGGCAGCTTGATCGAGAAGCTGTTCTGGGATGGATCATTGTGAAAGGCGAGCTGGGCGTGCGACGTTCCGATGATGGCTAGCGCGGCTACTACCATTCGAGTCAGCCAGCGGAACTGAAACTCGTGCCGTTGCATTTTATACAATTCAAATACGAGAACTACGACAACCGATTCACTTTCGACGAAAGCTAACTTAGTAAGCTGCCACTTTGTTACAGTAATTCACTGCTGCTCTGCACTGGTTCAGGATCGCTGCAATCACTGTTGCTCACTGAAGATGACCTCGCTGTCAGTGGGCGGTTAAATACAGTAGTGTCCAGCGTATCCCCCCACCTCGAACCTAAGGATTGCTCCCTCCCGCCAGACCGCACTCGCACTGGATGATGAGTGTGCGCAACGGTATTTTTAGTGTGTTCGATCCAGGGGAAATGTACACCTTCGGACTAGATGCACAATACTGCCAGTAGAAGCGGGGTTTCTAGTGCTTGAGCTGCTGGTAGCTGCTTGGACCAGGGACCGAAAGTTCCAAGGATTGCGGAATCATCCCTCCTTTCTCCCAAAACTCTTCTTCTTTTTTTACCTCAATCCCACTGCTACTCGTCGCAACATTATGCGAGTATTGGCTTTGTTTTATTTTTTTATTCACTACCCTAGGCAAGCTATGAAGGCGCTCTCCACGGCGCTCTGGCGAACGATTTTATTTATTTCCCTGCTACGCTTCCACGTTACCGCATAGGTGCCCCACCACGGGTCAGCTGGACGTGACCAAATTTTCCAATAACGTCCGCCCGGTTGAAAAGTGGACCGGCCAGGTGACATGAATAAAGATTTCGGCTGGCTGAATGTGTGTGAGTTTTAAATTGACCCGTACGGGACACTCACGCAGCAACAGCAGGAGTTGATGGTGAGAAATAACAAGTCAATAGTGTCTTCGCTAAACTTTCTCCCTCGCAATTGAAGTAGAAGAAGAGAAAAAAAAAACGAATTCAATTACAATTTGAATACGTGCTTGCCGCCGCTTGATATCCTTGCCGTGCCAGTGCGTTGAGCACTGTACAACCAGACAAGCGTGCGGTCGAACGGGGGCTCGAGCTTCATAATCGCGGTGGTTGTGGAGACTCGTCGCAGCGCAGCACCCTTCTCAAATCCACATTCTCAATCAGATACAAAACTGTACGCCATGGTTTTTCTTTGTTACGTCCGTTTTGTGCCAATCACACGGTCACCCACGCGGACTGCTACTATTTATTCTTTGCAAACTTGTGCACCTTTCCCGCGATGTTTATCCTTTTCTCTGTGTTTTTGGTTCTGGCTCGAGTAGAGTAGCGGAATTACCGTGGTGGTGTGATGCTATGGACCGATGCCCTTTCCTCTGTTCGTTACGTTGTTGCTGCTGCTGCTGCTGCTGTTGCTACTGCTGTTGACATTTGACACGATTACATTGGTATTTCAAATTCATACGCCGTTGTCTGAAGATCCAGTGACTCGGATGGAATTGCGATGTGACACGATCAGTCTGGTTGGAAGTGGAAGACCCCTTTTACCAGGCGTAGCTGGCACCGAGTCCGGCAAACTGTACAACAGCACCACCATGGACGGCGGCTACAGGAGCGGCCAGCGGAGCTCTGGAACGAACAAGGAGGGGTCGTTGGGTGCTGGTGCTTGGTTTGGCTGGGGCGAAAGGCCCAAAAGGGCCTGGGAGGCGACTTACTTGTAGGCAAGCGGAGCAGCCGAGTAGGCAGCGGGGTAGGCCGCCGGGTACGCAGCCTTAACAATCGGGGCGTGAGCAGCGTAGTGGACGGCCGGAGCGGCATAGGCGGCCGGGGCTCCGTAGTGGACGGCAGGAGCAGCGTAGTGGGCAGCGGCAGGATAGTGTACGGCCGGGGCACCATAATGGGCGGCTGTAATAAGTCGGAGAAAGAAAGAGATGCAGAACGACATCCCGCGGGCGCGGACCTCACCACCATCCACCTACCGTAGGCCGGAGCGGCGTACTTAACGGCTGGAGCGGCCAGGGCATATCCGTCGTTGCTGAGCCGCGAGCTGTGTACTCGGACCGAGGAGTGCGCCGAATCGACCGCCTTGGAGTACTGCGACAGCACGTTCTGGCCATACAGTCCCTTCACGGTGTGCTCGTGAGATGCACCAACCGAATGGAAGTCGGCACTCGGGGCCGCGATCGAGTAAGCGGCCGGGCCACCGGCACTGACGGTCGCAACGAGGGCGGCGAGGATGATGAACTGGCAGCAGAAAACAAATCGATCGATTAGTCGTCAGAAATAAGCCGTAGGTGGTTGCAGGTGGTTGCAGGTGCTGTGTAGGCGGCGTTGGCGTCGGATGCACCGGATGCATATATACCTTGAAGGCCATTGTTGATCGGTGGTTGATTGTGTTGATGTTTGAAAAGGACGAGCTGGAGTTGATGGAGCTGCTGTGGCTGAAATGAACTCGGCTGCTGGTGATACTAGACTGATGATGCTAACGGTTGGATTTGCTTGCTTTTATACGAACCCCAAACGGTGTGTGACCCACCGAAAGGATAGTGCCAGCCAGCCAGCCAGCCAGCCAGCCTGTATGGCATTGGGGACCACGCCTCACCGACCACTTGCTGCAGAGCAAGCAAGGGGAGAGGCGCGTCGACGGCAACGCCATCGACAATCACATTTGCCCAGAACGTTATCGCTAGCCAACGCACTAGCTGCTCTCCATCACCATTGGGCAGCTCCACCAAACCAGAGGCAACGACCTGGCGATCTATGGCGGCAGGGGATGCAGCAAAATGCATCCATTCACTTTTCACGCACCACGAGCGGGCGATGGGACGGGAGGGGCCGGCATGGGCGATAACTAGCTACGGCGCTAGAACCTGTCCTGCAAACCGCGATGGCATGTGCAACCAACGCCCCAACCAACTGCACGGTCATATGGCGTTCGGCCAGCGTACTGCTGCTAGGTGGAACACCTGGTTCATGTGCCCCCACCCCACCAAACGGCGGTTGCTCCGTTGCCTTTGTGGATCAGGATTGGGTGGTGATTATGGTACCCTTTTGGATGACGGCGAATTTGCACTAGAGCACGCACTGTCGCCCGCGCTGGGTCAAAGGTCCATGCGAAGGGCCCTAGCGAAATAGCCCTCTCAACGACATTGAAACCCTGCCCGCGTGTGCAGCTTTGGAGAGGATACGGCCGCTTAGAAATAGTTCCAAAAACACACAGCATCCATTCCAATTACCTCGTGTAACATTCGATCAACCATCGGTTTGATTTACCTACGTGTAATTACAAGGCCGATAACAACTGCAGAGGAAAAAGACAGCTTAACGCCCGAGAAAGAGTTCAACGCCAACAAGCCAACTAGACAACGAACTTCTTAAGATAACATTGCTCGCTAATCAGAACAATCTGTCTATGAGCAAAGCTCATGATCTGCAATATAGGTAGCCAAATGATGTATTTTGTGCCGAGCTTTTCTTATCAATCAATTCCTTTTCGGTTGATATTTTACAATGAAACAATGTGCCATCGAATTCGTGGCAATGGAATGTATGCGTGCAGCGCGTCATACACTATCGGCTGTCTACGAGCAAACCCAGGCATACCACTTTCTGCGTAGAGTAACACTTACTCACATACGGTGACACGATCAATTGCATGCTGCTTCGGGGCGAGGTGCAAACGTGCGCGAGTACAGGATCCCGGTGAATGTACGCTTTAGTGCAGGGCCCACCGCCTGCGCTTCGGGGTTTTGGGGTCAACGCATAATGGCAGTCCAAACGTTTCTGAGTCACGTGATAGTTGATATGTTTCGCAAACACGACCGACCTTGAAGGGCAATATATTACGTAAGTGCCAAAAGATCCCTTCGCGTTGTTCAGCGATAGAAACTGGTTCACTATTTGCTGCATGCATACAGCGATGACATGGCATGGACACACATTGTTTCAATTATCCACAGATCAGAGAAATCCACCCCTAATTTCCTGCGAAAAGAATCAAAATGACAAATTATACAATCGACCAAATTTGAACACTAGCTCAATACTCAACGGTAAATAGTTAGTTTTACACAAACCAATCAGAAATCGCTAATCTTTTAGGCAACTCAAAGCAAATATGGCTGGACCAGCAATAACTAGCCATATTTTATGCATTGTGGACTGTAAAAGTCGCAAAATTTAGAAACAACATACAGCAAAGCCAAAGTTGATTTCATGCTCACAAGGACAACTGGCACATTTTGCCATAAATTTAGTAACTTTGGTCTAACAATAACACAATCAACTATTTTAAAAAGGCAAATAAGTTGTCTCTGCATAAACTCTGCTGTAGGCACGATTTGATTGATACGGATTGTTTTTGAGTTCAAAAGCGAAAACTCGTTGGTGAGAGTTTGATGCCGCGTGCATCCTTCGTTCCTGCCATGGTTTAATTTTAACCATGGTTTTGGAAGGAGTTTTAATTCGTTTCACTGATACTAACGAGGACTGCGAGACCTTATATTCAAGTAAGACAACGCATTGATTCATTTTCACGCAGCATACATTTCTTATTACAATTGCATTGGGTGTTTTATCCCGACAGTTTGTTTTAAAACAAAACCGACAAATTGATGGTCGGCACTGAAATGGGTGCCGTTGCGGCGGTGAGTGAAGAGTGGAATATTGCATTGAGTATTTTTCCCCCATTCCATATTCAGTGCGCGAAAGAGAAACGATATTGAAGTTGTATAAATTTACATTCGATACAAATTACTCCCATCCATAGGCCATAGGCGACCACTTTTGTCATCCGCTGGAAAGGGTAAACGCAAGCATTTCTCTAGTGTGGATTCGATCGCTTAATCGCTATTCGCTCGTCATACCTGAAGGTGGTTTGGGCTATATAATGGACGGTATTATCGATAAAGTGTCGTCATCGTGCTGAAGCCGTTGCCAGTGAAAGTGCAGTGGGCGCTTCACCTCGTTATGCTTTCGTCGATTCAGAATAGCATCAGTGTGCTACGGCAAGCATATGAACAATCGGCTAGCCTTTCCCATCGTTGTTTCTTACTCGGTGCTCTTTGGCGCTGTTTACACATTAAAAACACACATATCTGTTGAAAAAACGGAAAAACAGTGATAAATCGATTGAAGAGTTATCAGAAAACATCTGCTCTACAGCCAACAATTTCATTTATATTTATCTGCTCTACAGCCAACAATTTCATTTTTATTGTATTTTTATACATAACCATTTTATTTACATACCTAGGACTTCCCTTCTACCCTTCAATGAAATTGATCCCTTTTTAAATAATTGTCCTAAAAACATACATAATTGATTATGAGGATCTTAAGCTCTTAAAGAGGGGTGAGAGGGAGCAATTACATTTCGATTGTTAATTGATCATATCTGTCCCTTTATCGCAGTATACAGAGTGAGGCAAAAATACTGCAGCATAGTTAAAACGCCATGAAGAATTTCCTATCTTGGTTTTCTTCGCTGAGAAACCATTCGTTATCCTGTAGTTTGTAAACAAAAAAAAGATGGGGTTTAGTTGCCAGAGAGGTAAGCTGACGATTTACACCCTCGGTTGGTCACCAGGACGCATAAGTCGGTTTGCTAATGGGTTGAGATGTGATAACATGCAATTTTTCGCACTCCTCGTATAGTTTTGTACGGTGGATCGGAGATAAATCAACAAATTCACCTGCCAAGTCTATTAGGAACTTCATTGTAGTCCTAGAAATACAAACAATTCATGCGAAAGACCCGGGAGATTCCAACAGGACGGAACCGAGACATGATATTAGCGAAAAAAGAACGTTCCACACTTCATTTCCATGTCCTATTGGCTGTCAATATCTATGGAAGTAAAAAGCGCAGGATTTCTCCGTTTGTGGCATTTTGAAGAGCAAAGTTAGACCTAAAAAATAACATACTTTTGATCAGCTTCAACAAACGCGTCTCCAAGAATGAGTCAAAATGCCACAAAGCACCCTGCTTCTAACGAGCGATGGTTGCTTCTACGGTCTCAAGTCCATAATTCATCCAAAAAATTAAAATACCGAAACAAAATAAACAGATTCTTAAAGTTTATGTAATTCCCCGCAGTTTTTGGGTTTACTCAATAAAATCCAAACAAAAATGAAAAAGATATGGCGTTTTAACTGTGTTGCAGATTTTTTTTTGCCTCACCCTGTAGTTAGATCCATTACAGAATATGCCAGCATAGCGTAGTGTCCCTTCTCTATTTGCTGCAGCGATCGCATAGAAATCCAGATTTTTCTGGCACGTTTCGTGATCGTATCCGATTATTCACTTTTGTATCAATTTTGTAGAGACCTATGTTCCAATAAGGGCCTGATGGCCCGTAGGAGTTTTTATTAATAAATATCTAGGTAGTTTTTCTCGAGCCAAATCAATTTAACAATTAATGGTCTTAACGATTCCGGCACATCTCATCGATTATTAAAGCGCTAAATTTTTAAATATTCCAACCCCAAAAAGGATGCAAAGTGGATGAGTTGTTGGTGTTTTTTTAACGTAAATTAAGGGTGAGTCTTATTGACGCTAAACTTTTGGTTATAATCGTTGAAATGTGCGCGTCCATCGAACTTTGATTTTCTTCGCTTCTACAAATGCATGGCGCAGTGCACGGTAAACAAAACATTAACTCCGACTGTCAAGCATAAAACCCAACATGACGGGCGATAAAGTCCTACGACTCCAGCTGGTTATTCAGCTCGCCAGCGACTCCGCGTCCCAGCGCCTCAGACGACCGTGCGTTTCGTGTGTACTGCTCGTTTAAATCCGTTGTGTTGTGTCCGGTTATCAGGAGAACCCCGTTACCAAGCAAGCCAAACCAACTGACCAGGACCTTTACTCGCACTCTTCTCCGTTGGACAACATCCCTGTGAGATCCGCAGCAGGGATAAGTAAGTAGCTCACTGGTGCCGAAGACGATGTTACCAAACATGTGTGTGCCTTTGAATGTTGGAAAACCTGCCTGGCCCCGCAAAACCGAAAAAAAGATGTTTGCGGGCCCCACGGTTTTGTCGGAAGCGAATTTTGAAATACCGCGAATTCCCTGCTCGCCCCGTTGGGGGCCGGAGAGCTATCCAATGCGCGCATTCCTCTTGCTCTGGTGTGGTGTGGTTTCAATTCGCGAGCGTGTAACGATAATCCATATATTCCGAGCCCCTTTACGAGCAGGAACGGGGCAGCTACAACGCCAAGAGACACGCCATTACAATCGGTAAGAATCGAGTTTTCAGAGCCAATGCGGCACCACCAGCGTACAGGCGTACCAGCGGCGTGTAGCATAACTGCTGCAAGGAGCACGTGTTACGGTTGAGTGACGACCGCACGCGCCTGTCAACTGGATGCGTTCAAACGGCACCAGCACCAGCACCAAGTGCACACCCCTTCGGCAATTGCGGGATAAAGTGCAAAAGGGGGTGGCTGGTGTTGGGGTGAGCGGGGCAATGCTGACGACGAGGGAGTGAAGGAGATTTGGTCGTTTTTTTCCCCCTCTTGAATCCCTGGAATCGAAATCTGGAAAAGAGCTGTACTGTCGGTTTGTCGCACCAGCGGATCGGCGCCACAACGAGATCAACCTACAAATGTGGCGCGAACGCCGCGACGGACAACCAGCAAATAGTCCACGACCACAGGGATTTGGATGATCCTGCCAAGCTGCAAGCAACAATGGATGGGCCGTCGCCGTGAGGCTAATGGCGGCCGCAGCAGCAGCACCAACCAACCAAGGATCGAGGCCGAGACTTGGGACCCTTGGAGGGTGCTGACATTGTCCTGACATTCAACAGCCGTTACTGCGGCCAACCCCGCCAGAGAACCACGAAGAGCACGTCTGCTCCCTGAGGCTACCTGGTAAGTACGCGACATTCCCGTTTCGAGTGTCTTTTTTTTTGCTTTTTTTTTGTTTTCTGTCGCCGAAAAGTGCTAGTAGTTGCAGTATCTGTTCCAATTGCCCGTCCTGGGCTTCCAGAGGAACGTGTTCTACGTGCTATACGTGCTATAATGGACCATTTATCATATGGTGGTTGATAATAGCCAGAGATGTTTGCTAAAGCGCTCCGTATGTCTGTGTGCCCCCCCGGTACGTTTTAAACCGATCGTTGGAGTATCCAATTTAGGCGCAAACGCAATTTTAGAGGTTAGGGTGTTTTTTTTTGACCTCCCAACGATATTAAACTATCAAATGGCTAGGAACAGGTTCTCCTGCAGCGCGCGCGAGGTTAAAAAACGGTCCAGTCGTCCAGGACACTACTCGCACACATTTGAGCGTGGCAGTGTGTGAATGAGAGACAAGGCTCCTATGCTCCTACTGTTTCCATTGTTTCTTCCTCTTCTTCTTCTTCTTCTTCTTCGCTAGCCGCTGAAAGATGCATTACAATTCGTTTAATTGCAAGCAGAACATCCTGGAGTATTACACCTGTACGGGAAGAAGGGGTCCACCGAACAAAAAAAAACGCGTCAAGCGGGCCTGGGGGAGAAAAAAAACAAGTTCTTCGACTTTTTTTTTTCTCTTCCCCCTTGCCTTGTTCTACCATTTCGTTTCCCTTTTGTTTTCCTCGATGGTCTCCCTACTTTTTTTTTCCTTCCTCGGATCTTTAAATGCTTCCCATTTCCTTGATCCCTTTTCCCTTTTTTTTTATTATTGTTTCTGCGGCTGTTGCTCCTTGCGCCATGCTCCCGCTCTTCGCTTCCCATTGCTTCCACGTCCCGGCCAGCTGCTCTTTAACGGTGGAAACGGCGACAACGGTTACCACACGGTGGTGATGTCCGAGGCAAAGGGATGTTAGGGCACTTTAAAGGAATCCTCCAGGGCCATAGGGGGAAGCCTCAACAACACCAACCCCCCCCCCCCCCCCGCATTCCCTCATCCTTTGCTAGGAGCTCGATTGAATGTATCGCATATGCGGCGCTGTTGCTGGTGATCCTCTGCCGGAAGGGAAAGCTACACTCTCAGAGGTTCGGGGAAGGGGGGCGGGGGGATCGGAGCCGTTGAATATTCCCTTTTGATGGGCGGGACAGGTGGAGGAGAGAAGGTGTGGTAGGAGAGCGCGGCTGCGCGATCACGCACACTACCACGCCGGAAACGTTCTTTTGCATTTTCCATTTCCACTCTACTTCCTGTATGTGTGCGCGTGTGTGATTGTGGGGCAACCGAGCGGTGGGGGGGGGGGGTGTTTGAAACCGGAGGTAAGGTGAGATCGTGATCGCCTTCTGCCTTCCCTGAGAGAGACAGAGAGAGAGAGAGAGAGAGAGAGAGAGAGAGAGAGAGAGAGAGAGAGAGAGAGAGAGAGAGAGTGCGTTGTACTCGCACACATATCGCAAAGCACAGGTCCCATTCTCGACGCTGGCGCCGCCATCAGAACCTTACCAACTCGACTCGTTCACCACACAGCACAGCAACTGTGTGTGTGCGTGTCCTGGGTGCCGCTGTCGTTCTGTTCTGCGTGTCCCGCGGCACGCCACCGGGTCCCGGACCAGGGGCCACTTCCTCCCATTAGCTAGTGATCGTTCGGCGAGTGCGCACCGCGTGCCGTGCTGCGCTGCGTCGTCGTAGTGATCGTCGTCCGCTTTAGGACGCTAACACTGCATCGGCAACAGAGATCTCCGCCAGAGCAAAAGTGTTCCTCGGTCCGGGCGTTTAGCAACACTTTTTCTCGAAGCCCGAGTGAGATGTGTCTGTGTGTTTGTGTGTGCCTGTGGAGTGAATAGGCAGATGGGGCAGCGGCCCGCAGTTAGTGGTTCTGAGTTGCCGTGTTCTGTGTGCGAGGAAGTGGCCCGATTGTCCGCCATGTAGGGCCCCATGCCGCTAGGGCGTCATCGCCCCTAAAGATGTCGGCATCTCAGCTAGCGCAACATCTTTTCTTCAATCAGCGAACCACCAGCAGCAGCAGCAGCAGAACCGCGAAAGATGGTCGCCGGAATCGATCGTTTACATTTTGTCTGATTGCGATACGGGCGCTGAGGCGCTGTGGCGCTGAGGATGATCCGTTCCGTCCGTTTTTGGTTTAACTGAGGTGAGCGGTGAAGGGTGTGTGTTGTGTGGGTTTGTGTGTGTGCTGTGGAGGGGTTGTGGAGGAAGGAGAAGAGAATTCTTCCCCCGTCGCTCCACAGAAAAGCAAAAAAGCCTCAAGCCAACCCACAGGCCCCATCGTCGTTGTTCTCTCTTTCTCTCTCTCTCTCTCTCTGCTAGCGTCTCGTTTTTATTCCACCTTAAACACACACCACACACGCACACATACCGATGCAGACGAAGAGAGTCCGTTGTACGTATGTGTATGCTTGCGTTTGTGTGCGTCATCATCATCATCATCCAACCCTTCCAATTTATCAACCCTCCACAACGGACTGACAGCGGATAGAGAACGTATCCACCCCCTCGCTCCGGGGGGGGGGGGGGGGGTAGCACGAGGTGTGTACCCCATGGGTTCGGTGTGAGGGTGTGAGTGGCTCGCGTGTGAATGTACCCCCCTTATGCTGCGGCGACTTGCCGCGCCCCTCCCCCTCCGCTTAAGCCGCGGTAGGAGGAAATCGTCGTCGTCTGAGTCGTGTTTGTGCTGGTTGGTCTTTTCGCACCGTTCCCGCGCTTCTTCGCGCACCATCACCATCAGCAGCAACTGAACCCCCCCCCCCCCCCCCCCGGCGCCCCTTCCGTGTACGACGACGAAACAGCGCGACAAAGATCGAGTTAATCGGTGCGCTGGAGGAGGAAAAGGAGAAGGAGGATCTGGGCGGTTGTCGCGGCGGCCCCTTCCTGCTCGTGCGTGCGCTGGTGTTGGTGGCGCTCTGGTGGCGGCGTTTGCTGCGAGTCAACGTACGCCACACGCATTGATGAAAGGGGTTTGGTGGAGAGCGGTCCAGAGTGGATCCATTAGCCACCCTCTGCCTCCACCACCTGGCTCCCTCCCTCTGTCTCTCTCTCTTTCTTTCTGTCTCTCTTTTCCTATCTTTCTCTCTATCTCGCGGACCCTTCCGCGCGCACCTTAGGCTGCGGCTGTAGTTCGCCGACTGTGTTCCTCGCATCAATCAAATCGCACCGACGCACACACATACACCAGCGCTGGCGGTGGCCGCAACACACAACAACAGGCGATTGTCGTGGCGTCGCGCAAGTTCAAGGACTATCAACCGACTTCTACTCTTCATCCTGCTTCTTTCTTTGGTTTTAGCACCAACAGGCACTCCCCCCCCCCCCACCCCCTTCACACCCTGCCCCTTGGGTAGCGCAGAAGACTGCAGGCAAATGCGCCGATAGCGATGGTACGCTGGGGGATGCGCACATAATCCACAGAGGACCACACTGAGGAGTATTCACGCACGCGCATAGCGCCAAACGTCGCGCGTCGCTCAAGAATCGTAATACGAAAAAAAGAGAAAGAGAGTATGAAGGAAGGAAAGAAGGGGTGGTGCAAGCGGTAGAACCCCCACCCCCCCTCAGCCGGGGGATTCCGTTGGACCCGCGGACTCCGTGTCTGTCTGTCTGTCTGTCGAATCCGTTGGCTTTTCTCCCTCCGAAACTGCGCAACGACGCAGCGAACGAGTGAGTGAGCGAGCGAGCATAAGCACCAGCACCAGCGACCAGCACCACAGCCGGTAATAATGCTGTAATACATTGCTACCCACCCCTTACCGGCTATCCCAATAAACTCCTTTGCCGCGTTCCTACTGTCGTTCCACTATTGCGGTGGAAGAGGGAACGGACCCCGGGGAGGGGGCGTAATTTTTGCCCCCCTCCCCCATCTCCTCTGTTCTCGCTGCTGGCACCAGTTTTCGTCTGTCACTCGCTGCTCGTCCGAGGGAGTTTGCTCTGCTCTGCTCTGCTCTGCTCAATTACCTCATTACTAGTCGCCTGCGGCCACCGGATTCGTGTGGCGCAGTTTGTTTCCATTTAAAAGTCACCAACTTTTCTTCCTTTTTTCATTCTCCTTTCTCTTCCGCCTTCCGTACTAGCCTCTCCTGTTATGCCCCCTTTCTTCCTATGCCCTTTTCCTTGTTCTTTCATGTTCTTTCCTTCTGCCGCAGCGGTTTGGGCGTCAGGTGGGTTTCTCTGGTGTGTGGTGGGGGTGACGTACAAACACCGTAGCGCAGGGAAGGAACGAATGGTGTGTAATGGAGGAGAAGGAGCATGGCGCGTTCCCCGCCACCATTTCCCCATCGCGCGCTGGCGTACGCATGCAGGCACGCACAGAAGCAGGGGTTCACGGCATCCCTATAGCAGACGGGCAGAGGAAACTCCTCCAGCGAATGTCGTGTCTGAACCAGGGGGGTGGGGGGGGGGGGGGGGGGGCGAACGTAGAGACGTGCAGGGGTAACGATGGAACCGCCATCGCTAGTTATAAGCGAGCGGAAGGGTGTTACTACACACTGGCACACACAGAACCTTTGCTTTGCGCTAACGAAATATGGTTATCGCACCGAAAAAGAAGGTCCATACATGGGAAAAAATTATGTTGTGTGTATAGTGACCCCATTGTCTCTTAGTGAAACGAAAAAACCTTATGTTTTTGGCGCTTAATTTTCTTCAATCAAACGCACGCAACACATAACTGTTTAGAACACACGCAAATATGCGCATTATTTCCGCCGACTAACTTGCCCGGTGCTGTGCAACAGGCGCACACTTTTACTGCATCTGCGATGTAACCCGAACGGTACGCAGATGTAAACAAACAAAAACAAACAAAAAAAAACTGACATTTTTGTATGGGATTTGTCTGCGGGGAAGCGTTTGCGTTCAAACTGTCACAAAATGTGTTGTTCAGCGACCGCAACTCGCTAAAAAAAAAAAAAGGCTGGCTATTTTATTTCGTTTCGTCCGTGGTACGCGGGAATTGCACCGACCTGGAGCCTCATCTTCTCATGATGAAGCCCCCAAAAGACCGAGAAAGAGGGTGAAAGTATGTGTGTGAAAGAGAATGAGTGAGAGAGAGAGAATGAGTGAGAGAGAGAGAGAAAGAGAGAGAAGGGAGAAAAATTAGGGGGGGAGGTAGTCGCTAGGAGACCGTTTTATGCTAACTATCAGCTCGTATGAGCATAAAAGGAAGCATAGAATTTATGCTCAACCCCGCTCCGTCCTCCCCTTGCGATTCGTCTCCCTCTTCATCCATCGCAGCACTACACAACGACGACGACTCACATTAAAGGTCCCTTCACCCCGTTATCTACCCATTAGCCATTGTGTTGCTCCCTTCTTTCATTTCTGCTCCTTCTTCTCCTACTCCTACTTTGTCTTTTCATTTCTTTCTTTATACCTTCATCATCGTCATCGTTTCCATCGCCATCATTTCGCTTTTCCGGCCTTTGCTTTATGTCTTTGCCGGTTTGCCAGCAGTGGCTGCGCGAAAGATGGAGTCTTTCCTTGACCAACACACCCGCACCTGCACACTACACGCACTCGCACTCGCACAGCAGAGTGGAGAGGAGCACCACACAGTGGCCGACCTCAGTCGGACGTAAAAGGAATGATCTTACCTATATCTATTGCTCTCATCATGACGTCATCGAAAGCTGTTGGGCCTTTCGCGTCACATTCGACACATTTTGCCGTCCTGCACAAATGAGCCCGGGTGGGGGAGAAATGATCTAAGCGCGGTGCACGCTGCTGTCTCACAGTAGCGGAGGCTACTGCAGCTAAGCTTTTTGTCTATTGCATTGCTAAACACACCGGCGCGTCGCAATCACCGCGTTGCGCGCGCCAACAACGTCTATTGCGCAAATCATTCATATTATCCGGACTGCAGCATCCGCAGCATCCGGGAGAATTGTTTTGTTTTTTTTCTCTCTTCATTTTTTTTTTACACAAAACTATAACAATCCTACCCTCTGCCCCCTACACATTTTTACACTGTCGTAGTAACTCTGCACCAAGGGGTCGAGGAGGATTGGTACCTCCTAGTATCACTCGCTCCTACGCCTCAACCCCCCCACCACCCCTAGTAGGTGTTCGCTTGCATTTCGTTCTAGGATCTCTTCGGTAGGGCTGGATACGATTGTGCGCTGGTGGATGGGGGTGAACACTCTCCCCCTTCCCCCCACCCGCGGCACTCACGAGAGCCCGACTGCTGCGCCTCGATTGTGCCCTCCGATCTCTCGTTTACCAATCTTCTTAACCGTTTTCTTCCTATTCCTCCTTTTTTTTCGGTGTCCTTTTTCTGTGTTTTCTGTTTCGTTCTCTGTTTTTTTCCTCCCGTTTTCGTTCTTCCCTTTACTGGTTTTCCTTCACCCTTTTCATTCCTTCTGACGATGGTTTGCGTGCTGACTATCTAACCTGATCACACTGTTTCTGCAATCGGTGCTGGGCGTCGACCAATTCAACGCGGGCATTGCTTCTTCTGGGACTGCCACAGGCCATGGAGGGGTGAATCAGCTGGGTGGGGTGTTCGTAAACGGGCGCCCTCTGCCCGATCTCGTCCGGCAACGCATCGTCGAGCTGGCCCACAACGGTATTCGGCCGTGCGACATCTCGCGCCAGCTGCGCGTCAGCCATGGCTGCGTTTCGAAGATCCTGTCCAGGTCAGTGCCAGAGCCACAGCTTCCCTACTATTTGGTCGCTTTTCCACGCGTAACCGCTGGCGGCTTTCCAATTGTTGATCCGCAGGTACTACGAGACGGGCAGCTTCAAGGCCGGTGTGATTGGCGGCTCGAAACCGAAGGTGGCCACACCACCGGTGGTCGAGGCGATAGCGGCCTACAAGCTGCAGAACCCGACCATGTTTGCCTGGGAGATTCGGGATAAGCTACTGGCGGACGGCATCTGCGTGCACGATAACGTGCCGAGCGTATCCTCCATTAACCGGTCAGTGTCCGCCGCGGTAACTTCCCATGCCGCACATGCACTAACTGTTCACCTTTCTTTCTCCTCCCGCAGTATCGTGCGAAACAAGGCGGCAGAGAAGGCCAAGTTCAGCTCACAGCGCTCCGACAACAGTGGGCTTGACAGTCCACGGATCATGTCGCGCAACAACCAGCAACAGCAGCAGAACCAACAGGACTGTCTCAATCAGCAGATGCAGGCGGAGCAGGAAGCAATGAAGTCTCCACAACAGCAGCAGCAGCAGCAGCAGCAGCAGCAGGTAGAGAACGTTGCCTCACAATCTTACAGCATCAATGGGCTGCTCGGTTTGTCACAAAAGTCGCTGTCCGGCTCGAGCTCGAAACGAAGGCGCATCAAGGAAGATCCGGATATGAAGGGCACGATGATTGGCTGCATCAAGCGTGATAAGGTAATGGGCACGCGCCTTTCGCTGGAGATCGCGTTCGATTCTAACCCACCGTTCATTGTCTGTCGGCCATTCACAGGAGTCGAAGGAGCTGTCGGCGGACGGGATGCTGCACGATGGTGGCATCAACAAGCAGGGTGCCCCTGGCCAAGAGCAGCAACAGCAGCAGCAGCAAGACAAGGGCCACGACATGTTCGTCGGCGGGGTAGACTTTGTCAACTCGCTCGGAATGGCACAGGATGACAGTCCCGATCACCAGCAGCAACAGCAATCGAGCCCCTTCGGCAGTATGCGCAGTGGGCGCGGTAGCTCGATGCACAGTCCCATTCGATCGCGTGAGAACGCACTGTTTCTGCTAGCGGGTGGCGGTGGTGGTGGTGCTGGAGGTGGAGAAAAGTCCCACAAATACCATCGCACGGATGAGCCCATGCCGACCGGGGTCATCGTCGAGGATGATAGTACGGCCCGGAAACACCAACAACAGCAACTCCAGCATCAAGCAGCCACACACCAGCAGCAGCAGCAGCAGCAACAACCGAGTGACGTGAAGGCCGCGTACGATAAGATCATTTCCGGCGAGCTGGTGGCAGGCGGTGGCACGGTTAAGCGCAATACGGCGGCGACAGCGGCCGCAGAACCGGCCACCCTCACACAGTCGATTGAGTTCCTGAGCGACATGAACAACAACATCGCCCAGAACCAGCACCAGAGCTTCGCGTCTGGCGCGTCGTCGGCTTACGAGGGTGCGTATAGTGCAGCTGACACAGCGTCCGTTGAGGCGGCTGCCCAGGCCGTCCACCTGAACCCGCACCTAGCCGCCTGTTCGTCCAACTACTCGGCCTTCCTGCAAAACACGGACCAGTTCGCGGCGGCCGCCAACCCCGACCTCATCTTCCCGTCCGCCGCCTACACGCAGTACACGACCGCTCCCGGTTACGGCTCGTTCAATTACAACTCCTCATTTGCAAACAACAACCTGTGCCGGGATCTGGGCCAGATACATTACCCCGACGAGCAGTAGCAGACATGTAGTCAGACACAAATAAAACAACGACTTCAAACATCTCCATCACTACCAACACGTGTTCACGCGTTTACCGTGTGAACCAACCGTCTTCGCGACACGACGATCAATGCAATGCCACCCACCAGCTCTCGGATGTGCCGCGTTGGTCACTAGCTCTCTAAGTTCCCCCTTCCATTACGTCAGTGTCAGTCTCCCACCCCCCACCCCTTCCTTATAGGATTTAAATTATTTCTCCTGTCCCTTCCGCCTCCCGACGCCTCACCCTTCCCGCCCGCACCACACCACTACCAACGCACTTTGTAGGCAGTTCATTTCAATGTTCCCTCCATTCATCAACCTGAATCTACCTTTATACTTTCGAGAGAATAATAAATGAGAAATGCTTCACAAGAAAATCACTACGCACACTATGCTGAATCCTTGCAGATTCGACGACACCGTTGGCGCTCGTTGTTCAGCTGGTGAACCGATCCCATCTATCCCGTTCTTTCACCCTGGTTACACTTACACATAAGACGCAAGCGGTGTAATGTAATATTCATTGCGTTTTTCCCTTTATTTCACGTATGGTATGCTGCTTTCTGCTTTGGTTTTCCCTCATGTGGGTGTTGTCTTCACAATTTCACCTTTTTTTTTCTTCTGCCCTGCTCCATACATCATTTGTTCATTTTTTTGCTTTGTTATACATTTTGTTTTGCTTGTGTTACTTCATTTCCTTTATTTTTCGTTTACCTTTCGCTCTTGTCATGTCTCTTGCCGGTTTAATGTTTCAATTGTTGCGCATTCACAAAGGTATTCGCTACTACTGATACGCGCAGCACATTTTTAGGAGCCGCTGCCAATCTGCACCAATCTGCTGCTGCATGCACTTTCGCTACCGCTCCCTCGCCTTAATTGCTGCAGCCTCTTGGCTCGCGCTCGCGCTCGCGAACTCATTATAGAAGCAAACTTAATCGTTTCAATTTGTTTTAATTTTTTTGGGTTCTTGCTTTTTGCATTTTAAATATTTATCCACTGTGAGAT